>NC_056737.1:811128808-811363808 GCF_019279795.1 Protopterus annectens
TAAATAGCACCAGCCAAAATATCATTCATTCATTCATTCTGCAACTACCTGCTTGACTCAGTTCAGAATTGTAGAAAAGCCATAACCTTTCCTGCCTGGGTGCAGAGAAGAGAAACAAATCATTATTTATGTGCGCGTACACACACGCACACACGCACGCACGCACACACACACACACACACACACACACACACACACACACACACACACACACACACACACAAACTTAGCCATCCACATCTGTGGGCATTTTGGAGGATTGCCAGTTCATATGCTGTATGCCTTTGAGGTATGAGATGAAATCAGAGCATCCAGAGAAAGCTCTCTTGGGCACGGAGGACATGCATGCTACAGAACTTAGCTAGTATAAATTTGGTGTCTCTGGAAGATTGTGTTATGCTGTGCTGCTGTGTGACACATGATACTATCACCTTTTAGTTGAACAACACATTCTGTGAGGTTGTTCAGAGAGTTTTAGTTTGTGTTTTATTAACTTTAGTGTCTATGTATGGTAATTAAAAGAAGTACATGGCAGCAGCTCAATGAAGCAGAAAAGTCATTCCTTGGTGTTCATGTGTGTTAATTAAGAGTGAAACTCTTTGGCAGTAGAGCCAAACAATATTCATTTATTTTATTGCATGATGAGTGTTTCATAATAAACATTCTAAAGTGCAACTGTGGTTAAAATATAAATAAACATAAGGTGAAACAAACTGGCACTGATTTGTTTTAAACAAAGAAGAAAGATGACAAAACCATGGTATGCTACCAAATTGTGCAATTCTGTAATGTATAAAACATGCATGTCTGAACCATTCCAATCAAATCTGTAAGCCAAAATATCTGTGTGTTCAATCCCCCCATAGTTCATTAAAACTGATTGATGAAATCTGACACCAAAAGTCAGACCATGGGATTGAGTTTGTACCTGCAGTACCATTTATATGGCTGCGAACTGGGAGCAGGCCGAGGTTTTTGGAACCAGGGAAATGTTCAGCACACCATGATGTTACCTCTTCCTGTGAAAAGGAACAGAGCTGATATATCACACAGCAAACATCTTAGTAGAGGCTCAAGCTTGCACACTCTCTGAGATTCAGTCACGATTGAAGCAGGCAAACATTGGGCACTGCTGCATTGTTGACTTGCCTTTTATTAGATAGTAACCCTTCCTATTACACTTAGGAAGTTTCCTCGGAAACAATATGAGCTGTCATGCTAACACCTGCAGATACTGTAGCATGGATAAGCACATTGGTCCAAATGCCCTCTTTAGGCATGACCCAGGCCAAAAGGTATAGTGTTTTTGAAAATTATGATACAATTAATTGTTTGGAGACTACAGTTATGACATACACAAGGCCAGTGTATTTGATTGGTTTATAGCAGTCACTAACAGACTGTATGTCTGTATTTTTTTGAATAGTGATTTAGCAGTACATGTCTCTCTGAGGACTAATGAAATCTGGAACAGATAAATGCTGAGGCACTGGGGCAGATGAATATGAGTATGATCTCTTGTATCTAAAACTAGGAGTAAATAATAAAGAACAACAGATAATTCATAATGGACGAGGCAGCTAAAGAATCAGTGTGTGATGTGTATTGCTGCCTAGATTACACAACATAATAGGCAAAGTGAAGTTCACAGATAAAATTTGTATTGTTTCTTTTCTGGTGAATGGTTTTACACATTAGCAGACACACACACACAAACACACACACACTGTAAACTTGAACATTTAACCTGTTGCGCTAATTTTTTACTGTCAGTTTAGAGCAGACCTGGGAAATCAGTCCTGCTGCTAGATGGAAATACCTCAGTTGATAGCTGAAGACTTTTAAAGAGAATTGTCATTGTCCCATCAAGTTCCTCTACAGCAATTTTCTGGAAATAGGCTACTGTATACTGAAATGAAAAATTATATTTGGCCCACTCCTGCAGAACAGAGTTTAAATGTATTCTACCTTCTGGCAATTGAAATTGTTCACAGTTTGAACTGCAGTGTCACCAGTAATGAGTTGCTACAAAAGGGAGGAAGAAGCATTTATACTTGGTTAGGAAAGCAGTAAATCCTAGATCATTCTAGAAAGAGAAAGTGAGGAAGAAGTAGTGTACTAAAGGTAGACACTGATAAATCATAGGCCATTTACAGTAGAAATATAATTTTTCAACAGATACTATTCATTACTGTTAATGGAAGACTGAAAAATACATTTAGTCATCAATGAGAGTGAGAAGTTGAATGTACTATCCCTTTACAGAGCTGTACAACCAATTGTCCACGTTTAGAACTGAAGTGGAACAACAACACAATAAGTAACTTTGTCATTATTTTCTCGTCAAGAAAGTGCTGTAACTAAGGTAGAGATGAATCCTAAGACAGGCCAGAACCTAACAGAAGCCAAAGTTTTACATTTTGTGGCATTCAGCAATGTAGATGGAACTAACCCTAGAGGTGACACTTTAAATTCAGGAAATGGGGGCCAACAATCACCCTGCCTGACACTCCTTCTCAATCAAAGCATGCAAAACATCCTCCCTCCCTCTCACGGACCTCAAATTTTTCCCAAGCTTGCCGTCACCCATCAAAGTAGAGTTAATCGAAAAACCCCTCAATTAATTCCCAAACCACAGCTGGCAGAGGATAACTTGCCAGCAACTCCTTCAAGACCTGAAACTTAATAGGTGAATGGGTCCCCTGGGTGACCGCTCCCTCCCCGAAAGAACCCCCCCCCCCGTTGGCCCCGAAAATTTAATTGGTCGCATACTCCTTGCAACGCCAAATGAGAACCACCCCATCCTCTTGGGACCATGACATAAGGTGTCTGCCCACGAAACTGACTACTACCCCCACCACATTGTGTGGCCGCATCCACCCCCATGCACTTAGAACAAGTATGGGAAAATATACAGCCTACCCATGTGCACCTCCCTGCTTTAAAGGCCCAACAGACCCCTGAGCCCCCTTCTACTGGCTGAGTCACCCTGTTACTTGTTCCGAAAGCATCCATCATGGTCGAAAGCCAAATATCCAGGTGTCTGACTTCCCAACGCATGAATTTGTCAACCAACTTTCGTTTGTGAAACTTCTGGTCATACCAAAACCATGCATTACCTGGCCGTAACCTCTGTACCTCCCATATTGTTAAAAAATAGGCCAAGAGCGGAAGAGCCATAGAATTATCCCTCTCCAAACACACTGCCATGTAGTATATAAATCCCAAGACCCAATTATCCCATGTCCTGAGCCAAAACCTACCCACCCACTTGCGATCTATAACTGCCAGTGCCACCAGTAGGTTCCTCCCATTAGCTGACTCCGCTTCCGTCAAATGCTGAACCCCATCCACATCAGTCAACTCAAAAATATCAATAAATTCACCTTTCCAGATCTTTTCCTTCACTACCAGCAATATGTGCGGGGTCAATAGAATTGGTGCCCCCTCCTGCCATAGTGTCAGCATTGCCAACCAGTCCCCAGGCCGCGACCCAAACTCTGACCTTACCCCATGTAGGCCAGGTCCCACTCATCCTCTAACAATGAAAGGGTATTATCAAAGCCCAAATCACAATCAGCTAGAGCCTCCAAGCCCTTACCCAATGTAGTGCCTTGCACACCCCCACTCAACCCTGAATCACTCCCCGCAACTGCACCTACCACCTCTACCCCCACCAAGCCCGGTGAATCATTACCTGTTGAAGCAGGAGCTGCCACTGGCATCTCGACCTCCGATGACCTGTTTTCTGTTGCCATCTGGCTCTCTTAGCTCTTGATGTCCGAGTTGCGGACCCCATCTGCTGCTTCCGTCGAGTATTCAGACCCTGGGTACTGGCTGTGGGAACATCATGAGGGATCTCTCTAAACAGGTCTTCCGCTTGTGCCACACTGCTGGCCCACTTCTGTCTCAACGCTTCTGCCATGATCACCACTAACCCTAGAGAAAAGAAATAAACACAGTTAGCATAGGAAATAAATAATTATTTATTAAAAACAACCAAAACACCAGTACAAATTCATGAGTGCTATGCCAAATCATAAATAAAACTGGGAACACCAGCCAAGTAACATACCTGCCGAGTAACAAACCCAGCACCCTATACATAGAAATCAGAGTAATGTACCAGTACACCATCTGCTCTGACAATCTCTTTCACAAAATACCTTGCCCTAATAAGTCTCAAACCCAGTACTAGGCTCTGCATGGCCAGCATAATATAGACCTACCAACATCTACAGTTGCCTTACATATAACCATAGAAACAACATGGGGGTGCAGGGTTGTTTGCCCCATGCATAGAATGTGACCAGAGTTTTTTTTTTTTTGACATTCTAGATTCCTACCTGTCTTGTCACTATTAATGTAGGCAGCTTCCCAACTGTTTGATAGTATCATGTAAGGCAAGAAAATACAACTATATTAAACAAGAGCTAAATCCGTAACACTATAGCCTAGCTTAACTCATAAACCAGTCCCCCATGCTGTACCTGGCCAGGACTTTCTGCAAGCATACCAGAAGTTCCAAACGTTAGTTATTTTTTAGTATTTATTTATTTATTTATTTTTTTTAAACATAGATTGGAAGGACTCGCCAGCATATGGGACCAAGCCCTCCTAATGACGAGACCTTAATCCACAATGGGAGAACTTTTGCTTTCTTTATTATTTGTTTCTTTATATATTTTATATATGTATGTATGTGTATATATATATATATATATATATATATTTTAAGAAAAAACACCGTTATGGCAGAATTGCACATGCGCAGTCCTTTCAACAGCGAGGAGCACATACAACCGGCTCCTGTAATATGCTTCGAAATGCAGACCACCAGGGACAACACTAAAACCACCAACGAGGCAAGAAATGGACCCCGAAGCCCCAAGCACATGGGAAAAGATTATTTGCCCAGTATCTACTCCCCCATTAAGATATAAAATTGCTACTTAACTCACTCCATGGACTACTGACTGACAGCGCATGCGCAGACTACCGAACCAGCCCTGTATGCCCTCGAAAACGCCATTACCACGAGTTAAAGGCATATCATGAGAAAACTTACCCATGAAAAGAAAACTGGCCCTAACTACGGAAAAGACCCAGAAAGCACGACCAACCATCATGACAGCACCCCAGCACTTACCACAGTGACTGCCACACACCAAACACCATTGCAAGAGTACAGGTGCCACAAGACCATGCCACTGTAAGTACACTATAACACCAACAAACCAAGCAGAGTAACTAACACCACTCCATTGGCTTCCAACTGCAGTGTGACTACCTGACCATGCACACATCCTGCTTTGTCTCCACTACCTCTCCCTCTCTTCTCGTTTTTTATATATATATATATATATATATATATATATAAATACATATATATATATATATATAAATATATATATATATATATATATATATAAATAAATATATATATATATATATATATATATATATATATATAAAATATATATCTATATATATATATATATATATATATATAAATAAATATATATATATATATACATATATAAATATATATAAATATATATATATATATATATATATATATATATATATATATATATATATATATATATATATATATATATAAATATATATATATATATATAAATATATATATATATATATATATAAAACCAAACACAAAAATCCAGAATCCAAGTAGGAGCGGGCTGTAATATAATATCCAAAAGTTAACCAACAGCACGTAAAATACAGCCAGACTGGATAAAATCTCCAAGGACCAACGATCAAAGGATGTACTTTATCTCCAGCAAATGCAAAAAATCCTTTTCAGCATTATAAAGTGCCTAACATTTGTTTCACATAAAGTCAATCCACAGGAAACCAACAGATAATAAAACACTTTGTCTCATTTATTTAGGCAGAGGCTCAAACTAAAAACGACTGTACAACAAACAAACATAACGGATAAGCGCTTTCAGGTTAATACATCAACCCTTCATCAGATCCATATAATAAAAAGGCACCAAAAACTTTTTAAAAGACTCTGTGCCAATGGCACATCAGTTAGTTTGATCACACCCATCTACATCATGTCAAACCCGCCTTCTCAGCCTCCTTTTCCTTAATGCTAGCTGTATGGGAAAAGTAGTATTTAGCCCAGGTTTCAGATGTGCTTGTAGTTTGCCAATCCAATGCATTTCTTCCTGTTCAAGTCTGCTATTAATGTCACCCCCCCCCCTTTTGGACATATAAACCACTTTCAAGACCCTAAAAGCAAAACCGTGGTTGGGATTAGCTCCGATGTGTTTTGCTAATGGATTTTTAAGATCTTTAAGTCTAATGTCACTAATGTGCTTAGAGAGTCTCTCCTTCATTTGTCTGATTGTTTTCTCTACATAAAACTGTTCACATCCGGAGCATGTTGCTAGGTAGACCACGTTCCTCGTCGTACAGTCTGCATATAAATTAGTAGTAGGGTGCACAAAACAGTTGTCCGTGCAGATGAATTTGCACATAGTACATCTCCTACATGGAAAAGTACCTTTCCTTGCTGATTCAATACTTGGCACCAAATAGTTCTCTTTACATAAAATATTTTTCAAATTACCGGCATTTCTGTAGCTAAAACTTGGTTCTTCACCCACTATTTCTCTACATTTATCATTTGATAACAGAATCTTCCAGTTCCTCTTTATTATTTTACTCTCTTCATCTGTATCCGTAGTATGTGTGAGAATGATTCTCGGTCTCTTTGAACCATTGCTGACTTGCCCATGTATTGCATTCTCCTGTTTACCTCGTAGGAATGGTCTGGCTTTACTCTCCCTTTCACTCATTACTTGTATTTTATTCCTTGTTACTTCCTTTTCTTTATATCCACTCCTTTCCTTTTTAGATGTTCAGACATCTCATCTATCCTGTTCTTGATCGTAGCATCATTAGAATGTATACGCGACATCTGTAAGAGCTGACTTCTCATAATACTCTTATAGGTGCATCTTGGATGCATACTATTCCTTGGCAGTATATTATTTTTCCAGCATTCTTTCCTGAATAAACTGGTTTCTATGTCACCATCCTCGTTTTACTGCATCCTTACATCCAAAAAATCAGTTTGTCTCTCACTATAAGTCATTGTGAACTTAAGAAACTTTGTATTACATTCCAAAAATGAGTGACATTTTTTCAATTCCATAATGCTACCTTCCCATAAGATGCATATATAATCGACAAATCTCTGATACAGTCTAAGATGTTTTTTCCATGGATTCTCTTGGTAGATCACTCGTCTCGACAGAGTCTTTTAAAAAGTTTTTGGCGCCTTTTTATTATATGGATCTGATGAAGGGTTGATGTACTAACCTGAATGCGCTTATCCCTTATGTTTGTTTGTTGTACAGTCGTTTTTAGTTTGAGCCTCTGCCTAAATAAATGAGACAAAGTGTTTTATTATCTGTTGGTTTCCTGTGGATTGACTTTATGTGAAACAAATGTTAGGCACTTTATAGTGCTGAAAAGGATTTTTTGCATTTGCTGGAGATGAAGTGTATCCTTTGATCGTTGGTCCTTGGAGTTTTTATCCAGTCTGGCTGTATTTTACGTGCTGTTGGTTAGCTTTTATATATATATATATATATATATATATATATATATATATATATATATATATTTTTTTTTTTATGGCCCATATCCATCCTCCCCTGCCCTGTCCAATCACTCTAGCACAGTTCCTCTTGAGAGGGAAGAAAGAAAGAAAAAAAAAAAGAAAAAATAGACTTTGCTGTGTTGCTGTGACCCCAAACCAAATGTACTCACCTTATGCTAGGCAAACACCCAAGGCCTACCTTTACGCAACTCAGGCTGTCAAGGACGTGATCTTGCTTCAGCCACAAGATCACACCAAATGTGTCTCCCCACACTAAATCCCACCTCAAAAGCCCTTAAGACCCACCAATTAAACCGACCTCACTTCCTCCCTCATCTTCCCACTTGCTTAACCCTTTCTTATCTGCTCCCTACCCCCACACTTAACCCATCCTACCTACCTCCCTACATCCTAACCTCTACCTCCCCTACCCCACACTGAAGCTATCCATTGACAACTTAGTCTGTTCCAAAACTTCATAAAACAGAAGATAAATTCATACAAAGCCAAAGATGGTTGAATTCTAGGTCCAGCCAGATGCTAACAAATTATTTTTCACAGTTTGCGGAGTGAGTAAAGTCAGTTATGTTGTCATTGTAAGACTTTCTTTTGTCAATTAGCATGCCTTACCTGTGTTACCTGAGTGGTTTGTACTGTTGCTTGCTCACCCACACTATGCATGGTACTTTGGGTCTAATTTAAAGACAAACATTAGCTTATTTAGGCCTATAATGCCTTTTTTGTATACTTCCAGTTCACACCTATACCTCCTTATAGCATCCAGAAATGTTTTGGTTCTGGCTTCACTAAGTGACTTACCTGCTAATAATAGGCAGTATTAGAAAGAGCGAGGAGTTGTTTACAAAATGACACTAAGATTGTTAATCTAGGATGTTATGCACTAGAGAAATTAATCTTTCTTTACCACTTATTATTTATATTTTCATAACTGAGAGATCTACACTTTATTGAGGCATGTGGTGGGAAACGCCAGTGTGGGAGACGGGACATTTCACTGAAAATGTTGGATTATATCACGTTATATTGGAAATATTGCTAGTAGTTTATCCATAGTTATGAAAATAAGCAATATTTCCACATGTACTTAATACTTCAAAAAACAAGTGCCTCACAAACTGTTGCATGACATTTGCTGAAACCTTAGATATTGTTAAAGAAACCCTTTGCCATTTGCTCTGTACGTTGCACATCTTGAGGATGTCCTGTATTATTTGTATTGATAATTACACAGACATATGTTTTCGTATTTTGAAAATGTTTCAATAAACATGCACTTATACAGGAATTCCTTGTTGTCTAGTGAAAGCTTTTGTTTGGTTAACAAAAATGTTCTAACTATATATCTAAATTGTATAGTTTTCAAGATATGGAAATTTGTGAAATTTTCGAAAAAATATAATATATTACAGTAGTCATCCACAACTTCTCTTCACACACACTAAAAAGCAACTCTTTACCACTCCACTTCTTATACTTTTGTCTGTTCTAATCTCCTGTCACACTTACTTTTCCCATCCTTATATATGCTCCCTTACCTCATGCATCTCTGAAACTCTTCCTACTACTTGCTCCTTTATTATCTCCTCATGTCTCTTTAACTTCTCCAATAACTGTCTTCATAAACTAACTATACTTCAGAACTATCCTATCTCTTGTAAATCTAAATCTAAATTTTACAACCAACTCTTACCACTAACTCCACTTACATTTTTCACTAGTAACATACTCCTCTCTGGAGACATTCACCCTAACCCAGGCCCCCTCACCTCTCCCCACAGTGACATACCCCACAAGCCTCCCTCTACCTCCCCCTCTCCTCAAGATTCAAACCATCCTCACACTCGATAAACATCTTTACACAAACACCTAGCTATCTATTCGCTAAATATTCAAAGCCTCACTAACAAAATCACTGAGCTACACACCTGGATAGCCTATACCTCCCCTCACATTCTAACCTTATCTGAAACTTGACTCAAACCACACATCAGAAATGGAGAAATACTTCCACCTGGCTATAATATTTACTGCTCGGATAGATTCCCCAAAAAAAGGGTGTGGCGTAGTCATCCTCTACTCTGATGGCTAAATCTCTCACCTGTCACCATCCCTATCCCTGATTTCCAACCAGCTGAACTAATTATCCTAAACTGCCACCTTAACCCACACAGGAAATTTGCCATCACTTCCATATATATCCCCCCTGGAAATAATATCCCCATCATAGAAAATATCCTATCCTGGTTTTCCCACAATATACACTATGAAGTCCTCATTCTTGAATATGTCAATATTGACTGCTCCAAACTTACAACTGACTCTTCACAATTTTGTATCATCCTACAGGGATTCCATCAACTGATAACATCCCGTACCTGCCTCCACAAAACCTCATCATCCAGCTCTGCTATTGACTGGATTCTCACTAACTCCCCCAACCTCTACCATAGTCCAGCTACCCTATCAGACTCCTTAAGTGATCATCTCCCCACCTCCATTTTAAGACACTCTACCCAACCACCCAAATCACACCTTTACAAAGACTGTTGTAAACTCTCTAACTTTAATATCACCCAATCCAACTCCATACTGTCTAGTATTGACTGGTTCATCCTCTGGCAGATCCCCCTCAATGACGCAGTGAGTAAATTTAATAGCATTTTCTCGGACACCCTCATTTCCCTTGCCTCCTCCAGGGGAATTAGAATCAAATCTAATTATGCTCTCTGGCTTTCTAAGGATACTAGATCTCTTATGCAGAAAAGAGATAGTGCTTGGAATCCCTAGGTCAAAACAAAAGAACTACCCCTGCTACAAAACTACAGAGAACTGCAGAATCTTGCCAATAAACAAATCAATAAGGCAAAAAATCCTACTACAACTCTCCCAAACTCAATAGCAAATCCAACCCATGCAAGTTTTGATCTACTCGAAACAAAATTCTTTGTCAGGTTCCCCTTCCAACTCCTCCCCTTTCCCAAATAAATCTCCTCTGGAAACCAGTACCTTCCACAATAAGCACTATACTTCATTGACACAGTCCAAAACCTCACACCCTCCAACTCCAACACAAATACTCACCCTACCCTTCCCAACCCACTGAACAAAAACCTTTTCTCTGTTCAACCTTGTCAAAAGATTTTTAATACTCTTAACATATGCTGGAAGAATCACGCAGCAAAAGAAGGTAGGCCAAAAAAGAGTTTATTTTACATGCATGGAGACCTGCCACAAAAGTCTTGGTTGCTAGCAGTCTAATTTCTACACACTTTACATGGGTTTTTATACCCTCTTTCGTGCATACTCAGCAGCTGGTTACTAGACAAGGAATTTCAGTCAAGGCTATAAATTCACTCAGTGGAGCCTTAGATGGTAAAAAAGTCAGACACAAGATAAGTTGGTGCCTACATCAAGGTAACATCTATGCACTCCTCCTTGGTCAGAGGTCAGTCCCAAGATAGGCCTGTGCCTGGACCAAAGTAGCATCTGTGCATTCCTTTCTGGTCAGCAAATTCCTTACAAGAAAAACAACTCATTTTAGCTTATTTCTTTGCACGCAATGCAGTTTCACATTTTAACCCTTCCTGTACAGGATACAAAGATGTTGAACACAAATATTCTTACTACATTTCCCCCCTCACAACACTTTGTATCCCCAGTAATACATTTTATTCATACAGGTTTTAACACGATTCATTTTCGGTATATTCAGAATAATAAGCTTTAGTTGCATTAGCAGACAATACACTTGATATTATCATTCGGATGCAAGGAATGCAACAACAACCCAACAGTAGGAATATAATGGCACCAACACATACAGCAATTAAGACATTCATAAATACTGTTCCCCAATTCCCAAACCAATTCTGGAAAAAGTCAGTCAATGGATTCTGCCCTGGTTTTGTAAGTTCAGAAACTTGTTGTAAGATCTCCAAATGACTGTCTATATCATGCTCATTGTCAGGAATGAAAGAACAACACTCCTCCTGGATAAGAGCACAAGTACCTCCTTTCGCGGCTAGGGTGAAATCGAGCCATCCGATTCTGCAACACTACAGTCCTCATTGCAGTTAGCTCATCCGTCACCAACTCTAGTGCAGAAAAAGTTGCATTGCTCAGAGTTTCTAACAGTTTTGACAGTTTTCTGAGCTCCCAAATAGATTTTACTGTCCCATAGGCTGGAAGAATACCAGCCCAAGAAATGACATCATCGCCCAAGTCCATGTGTGACAGTCCCTTGCTGCTACTGTGGGCCAAATCGTGATGATAGATCCAGGATGCATCAATGTTACCTACGGGATTAACAGGTTTATTCACAGCACGCATTTCGTATTTTACCTTGGGGAAGAGTAAAGGAATGTCTTATAGCTGGTGCCAAATAACCCAAAAACAACTGCCTGACCAATTCCTTGGTAACCATTTGTATGCTTTTTACCACAGACAAAATAACAGTCATTCACTTTAAGAGTGATATTTACTGGAATAGAATGATTTCCTTTGTCTTGTATCCCTTTAAACAAAAGATCATACACAGATAACATTTTTCAACAAAACTAGTGACATTAATAAGCCCTGTACTATTAATGAGCACTCTTATAGGCTTGAAACTTGTTGCACAGTGCCCATCTAATGTACAGTTATGAATTATGGTTATATTACATTGACTCCATCCAACCTTAATTTTTCCAGATCTCTGAAACATACAGTTCCATTCTGACGACCCATGAGGGGTAATGCTATTTTGTCCTTTACGGCTACCTCCGAAGTTTCAAATAGTAAATTGGTCCATGTATCATTTGCCCCAAAGGGACTGTACCTAACATCAGACCACCATGTACAGTCGGGATAGCTGTGCATATCCAACAATTTGAAACTTTAAAAGACAAAGCATATGCATATTTAATAGCCTGGTACGTGTTAAAAGGTGGATGCCAAGCTGTATTTTCATCTCTCTTTGTTTGGCTAGTTTCGTGAAAATAAAAATGGCCAAAACAGAAAAATAACACTTACAATCACTAATAACAAAATTATTTTACAATGCCTTTGTGGGAAGGGCTGCTCCTTCCGGTATTTTCCTGCATTGCTACAACAGTCAGAAAAGTTCATACAAAACAGGATTACTACTAATCAGTGTTCCTCAGGGGAACTCAAATTCTTTTCCAACTCAAATTTCCTGACAATCTTGCAATGTGTCAGGTGGATCCAAGATGTTCGCTCCTTTATTCGAACTGCTGTGGGTGTCGTAATCAAAACCTGGTATGGACCTTCCCACTCGGAGAGGCCCACGTTTTCTTTTACAATTTTAATCCATACCCACTCGCCAGCCTTCACTTCCAGGATCCTGTTGTTCTTCTGATCTGAAAAATAATCATTCGTTAGAGAAGTGTTAGTGTTTGTCAGCATTCTCCTCATGTAATCTGCTATCTCTTCACCCCCCTCACGTTCCGCAGGCAAAAGACCTTGCCACTGCGGGACGTAATAAGGTCTCCCATATAGTAGTTCAAATGGTGTGACCCCTTTTGAAGTGGGAGTGGTACGCATGGACAGGAGTGCCAGAGGTAAGCAGTTTATCCAAGACTGATGTGTCTCGGCCATGAGTTTACGTAACTTGCCTTTGAGAATGCCATTATGGCGTTCAACCAACCCTGCTGACTGTGGGTGGTAGGCACAGTGGTGTTTTAGTTCCATCTGAAAACGGCAGCCAGCTTTTGAATAACTTGGTTTACAAAATGTGTGCCATTATCAGAATAGATGCGTGTGGGTAGCCCAAAATGAGGGATAATATTATTCGTAAGGGCCTTGGCTACTGACAGGGCATCTGGATGTGTTACTGGAAAAGCTTCAACCCATTTTGTAAAAGCATCAATAATGACTAATACAAATCGCTTTTGTTGAACAGGAGTTAGTTCAATAAAATCCATACAGATTGTGTGAAATGGATACGGAGGCAGCGGAAAGCTGCTGGAGTGATTCATACCCACCACCATGGTATCGTGCACAAAGCAGGCATGATAAACAAAATCGTTTAGCATATGCTATAAAGCCCTTGGTCCAGAAAATTTGCTGGGTCATTTGAACCATAGCAGCAGGGCCCAGATGAGATGGGCCATGCGTCACTAATGAGGCATACCTAAAAGGTTTGTTGGCAAAACATACTTATCATTTGGACCTACAAAACTCCTTGCTTTTGAATAGCCCCATATTTAACCCATCGCTGTTTTTCCTGAACTGTACTAAGTTCCTGCATTACTTGTAAAGTTTGTAGATCAAATTTATCTGTAGGATGAAGTTCCTTCTGTGTGGTCTCGAGTGCAAAAGTAGAGGTTAAGGCTACACTTTTTGCAGTTTTGTCAGCTAGTGCATTTCCAAGTGATACTGGATCCTTGGCATTTGTGTGTGCTGACTTACAGATGGCCAATCCCGTGGCAGTTGGACAGCTTGTAAGAGGCTAAGAATTAAATCCTTGTGGGTTATTTCCTTTCCTGAGGCAGTAACCATTCCCTATTTTTCCATTGCTGTGCAAAGACATGGACCGTGGAAAAAGCATACTGACTATCTGTGTAGATAGTAACTGCCTTATCCTTGGAAATGGTACATGCTCTGGTCAAAGCAATCAATTCAGCGCTTGTGCGGACAGATTCCTGGGGAGAGGTTTTGCCTCTAGTACCTTAGTCTCAGTTGTGACTGCATAACCCACTTGTGTAATACCTGCCTCATTCTTACGTGCTGACCCATCTACAAACAGGGTCCAATCTGAATTTGCCAAAGGCTGATCCTTAAGGTCTGGTCTTGGTAAGACATTAGAGTGTATTAAGTCTAAACATACGTGAGGGGCACCGTCATCAGCTGTAGGTAACAGCGTGGCTGGATTTAGAGTGGTGCATCGCTCAATGGTCATGTGTGGTTGTGATAGTAATGTTGTCATGCAGGACAAGTGTCTGCTAGGAGAGAGAAAGGTAACTTTATCCTGTAGAAGTATTACCGCGACAGAGTGCGGTACCCGTAAGTAAGGTCATGAAACAAAACTAGGGTTGCAGACGCCTGCACGGCCAGTGCAGCTGCGACTACTGCTTGTACACAGTGTGGCAACGATCGTGCCACTGTGTCCAGTTTACTGGAATAAAAAGCTAATGGTCTCAACTTATCCCCATAAATTTGCAACAGAACCGATGTCATAAAACCCTGCTTACAATCTACTGTCTGAACAAAAGGTTTCGTATAGTCAGGAAGCTAAGTGTTGCGGATCCTGCTATCAGTTGCTTTACCCTAGTAAATGCCTGTATTGCCTTATCTGTCCATTTCAGCGCATCATGTGCTGCCATGGGAAGTGTAAAATAAGTTCTGAAAGTGAACTCACTTCCTCTGCATAATTGGGAATCCAACTACGACAAAAGTTAGTTATTCCTAAAAATGACATCATTTCTTTTTTCGTACTGGGCATTGGTGCCTGTAAAATAGCTTCTTTCCTACAGTTATCTAGTTGTCTACCAGCATTTGAAATGGTATAGCCTAGATATCGTACTTCAGTTTTACAAAATTGTAATTTAGATTTGTTTACCTTATGTCCCTCTGTCGCCAAGAAATGCAATAACCGAATAGTTTCGGACTCACAGACAGCCTCCGTGGGTGCAGCCAGTAAGATGTCGTCCACATATAACAGTAGATGACAGCCATGCTCCGGTTGAAACTGTGCCAGGTTTGTTGACATTTCTTGTGAAAAGATTGTAGGGCTTTCACAATATCCCTGCGGCAGTCTGGTGTAGGTGTACCGCTTGCTCATGAGCGTAAGCGAACCAAAACCTACTAGTTTCCTGTAGAGGGATGGAAAAAAATGCATTACTGATATCAATGACAGAAAAATACTTATCTGTGGGAAGGATATCATTTAACAAAACAGATGGATCTGGGACCATAGGAGCCCTTGGTACCACAGCAGCATTCACAGCCTGCAGATCCTGTACCATTCTCCAGGTCCCATCCGGTTTCCTTACTGGGAACAAGGGTGTGTTACACGGTGAATCTGTGCATGGAATTAAAACCCCAGCTTGTAATAGAGCCGTGATCACTGGTAGAATGCCTTCTTCTGCCTTTTTACTCAACGGATACTGACGTTTGTGAGGTCTAAAGTCGGATTTTGGAGTTATTTTAACCTGTCCTGCTGTTCTTATTAGCCCAATGTCATGTTGCCCGCGGGACCATAAGGAGTGTGGCACTGATTGTAACTTCAATTCTTCCTGCGGGGTTAGGAGATATAGTCAGAATGGCCCTCCCCCGGGTGGCGTTAGCCTGTCTTCACGGAGGTGCACTGTTGGTCTAGCCTGGGTGACCCAATTTAGTCTTTGTACCTGTACGCCTTTCCATGCCAACTGTTCTGGCGTCATTTTAGCCCATTCAGTAGCTTTCCTCCCCACCAGATACCATGCCATTTGTTCTTCCCTTGTTACAGAGACATGTGCAATAGAATTATTGCGAAAAAGTAACTGCATATCTTTTGTAAGACTGCATGTAACTGCAGAATTTCCTGCTTTATCCCAATATAGGTTTTGTAACAAGATTTTTGTGACCTTGTGTTTAAAGAATTGCTCTTCATATTTGTCGTCTGGTCCTACATGCTTTCTGTAGTACATTGTACAATGTAGTTGTTTAGCTACCACTGGCGGTTGTGTGCCATATTTGCTTAAGGCTAAATTAGTTAGCTCATTAACTACATTTTGTGGTCCAGTTTCGACAAGATCATTACTGTACCAGTAGTGTAAATCACCCTGCCCCACCTGCAACATAACATCTTGAATTTCTACTCGTTTGGCTAGAATCCCTGATGCAGTCGGCACAGCTGCTATGCCAAACACATGCATCAAATCTCTCCTAATAAGTTTACAGGGCAAATTTTGGAAATAATGACTCGAAATCTGATAGTTTGGTTAGTTTCAGGGTCCGTAAACCATAAGGGTTTAGATAGTGGTTCTTTATAAATGCGGCCATTGGCTGCCTTGACTAATACATAGTCATCAGAAGTTACATCAGATGGCACTGCAGAGGTTTTAGCAGGGTCCTGGAGGCCCCTGAATCACACAAAATTCTACATCCTTCCCTTCCACTTGAAGTGTGATAATCGGTTGTGCCTCTAGCTGCATAGTTACAGCAAGCTGTTAAATTAACAACCTGATATTCACCTTTGTCTGAAAAATCAGTCATTTCATTCTCCCATCCTGCATTCTCCCTTACCCTCTTCGTTTCGTCCTCAAAGCTTCCTCTTCACTCCGCCTTATCGAGTCTGGCCCTCAGCTTTTTGTCCGGGTCTGATTCACCTCCACCACCATCATATAGTCATGCTGACTCGTGATCCGGGTGGTTTTAGTTCTTTCAGAAGACCGGCAATCCCTGGCAAAATGTCCCTTTCTGCCACATTTGAAACATTCTCCTCTTTTCTGTCTGCCTTCATAGTCTTGAATGTCCCACATTCCCTCTTCCTCTGCCCCTGCCTCTGCCCTTCCTCTACCCCTGTTAGTCGGACCTTGCAGTAGCATAAGTGTCCCATCTTCACCCACCGTAAAGGTTTGAGCTTGTTTCCTTTTCCTTTCTTCTAAATATTTCTCTGCATGTCTTGCATACTCCAGTAAGGGTTGCAGACGTGCCGTCCAATGGTCTATCATATGTTTGTGAATGAAGTTACTGATTGCAGTCCTACATCCTTTTAAAAAGGCATTTTTTAACTGTTGTTCATAAGGTGAATCATCTTTTTGATTGGGTGGTTTGCTTATTCCACTATGGTTATCAAAACACTGGGTAAGTCTGTGCAAGTAGTTATCTACTTTTTCATCGTCTTCTTGTACACATCTATTGATACTGGTCCAGTCTGCCCTAGGCTTCCATTTTTCCATAATACGGTCTAGTAAATCCTTAACCTGCTTTTGGTAGGAGTCTGAATTGTAGGCAAGTGGTCTATCATCTTCCCTGGTTATGGGGTCCCAGTCCCCACAGACCAGGTGCCAGTCGGGACCCAAAATTTGTCGAACTACTTGCTCCAGCTCTACGGCATTTAGCTTGTAACTTTCTATCATGCCTGCGATATTTTCACAAAACTTGGTCATGTCTAATTTTGGGTGTGGTATGCCCTCCACAGCTTCGGATGTCTTCCGTGTCCAAGGTCGGTAAACTAAAATAGTGGGACCTTGACCGGGTGTTCCTGCCTGTGGATTTGCTACTTCTATAAGGGATATGAGTCTGTAGATACTATATTTAATTCATCTTCTTGCATTTCAGCTTCCTTACGTCCATTCTGATTTATCTATATTACGGTTTCGAGTTCCAGGGTTTCACCTACTTGTTTTGTCAGTACTACAGGGGGTACAGTTTTATCCTGATTCTCTGTGTCATTTTCCTGATACTTGGGTGGACTAACCATGTCTTTTCTAACTTCGGGATACAAGGGCGGGGCTGTCGGTCTACGACAGGCAACAGATGTCTCGTCATCCTCTTTTCGGACAAAAAATGCATCTTTTGCACTCGAGCCACCATCTCCCTTATTTGTAAGTTGTTCCCTATGTCTCTTATTATCTTCTTCTAACCATTTCTGTGCTTGAGGAAATCCTACCTTTTTTGTTTCTTAACCTTACCTCCTGTGTCCCTGCGCAGGTCTCTCACTAGATTTTGACATTCTGATTTATTCAAGGTACCACTAAACCCATAGTCTTTCTTCCATTTTTTTATATACTTCAAGTTTTTCGGGTGTAATTTAAACATATATTCCTCATCCTCAGTCCTTTTATTTAAGCAGCCCTTTCTAACACAACAACTGCTTCCTGTTCCCATTTTTCTTATTTAAAAGAAAAACTGTTTCCTTTTCCTGAGATCTCTACCGGTCTTTTGTAAAATTTTTAAACAAAAGAAATTCCTTTATGACTAGTCCCTTTTAAATAAAAAAACTTTTACAAATAAAAAGCTTACCTTACTGCGGATCTTCCGCCCTCGTTCGTCACCGTCCCACGGATCGAATCTAAGAGTGACTGGCCTCTACTTACGACTTCTTCGTCGGAGGTCTTTCCATTCAAGGGAGCCCGAGATTCGTTCTCCCCTTCCTGTACAGGTTTTTCAGTCCCTCTTATGTGATTCGTACCGTGAAGAGGTGGCCCCACGTTCTTGGGCGCCAGAAATGTCAAAAGATTTTTAATACTCTTAACATATGCTGGAAGAATCACGCAGCAAAAGAAGGTAGGCCAAAAAAGAGTTTATTTTACATGCATGGAGACCTGCCACAAAAATCTTGGTTGCTAGCAGTCTAATTTCTACACACTTTACATGGGTTTTTATACCCTCTTTCGTGCATACTCAGCAGCTGGTTACTAGACAAGGAATTTCAGTCAAGGCTATAAATTCACTCAGTGGAGCCTTAGATGGTAAAAAAGTCAGACACAAGATAAGTTGGTGCCTACATCAAGGTAACATCTATGCACTCCTCCTTGGTCAGAGGTCAGTCCCAAGATAGGCCTGTGCCTGGACCAAAGTAGCATCTGTGCATTCCTTTCTGGTCAGCAAATTCCTTACAAGAAAAACAACTCATTTTAGCTTATTTCTTTGCACGCAATGCAGTTTCACATTTTAACCCTTCCTGTACAGGATACAAAGATGTTGAACACAAAGATTCTTACTACAAACCTCTTCCCACTTCCTACATCAAAACCCTTCTTCTGAAACTTAAACCCTGCTCTCCCTCCACAGATAATCTTCCTCCCCTACCTTCCTCAAACTAGCTGCTGAATATATAGCCTATCCTGTATCCATTCTAATCAACAGATCCATTCAAGAAGCTACAGTCTCTTTGATTTGGAAATCCTTCTTCACTATCCTTGTGCACAAAGGAGGAAACTCAACTGACCCATCGCCATCCTATCTCCTCTCTCTAAAATACTTGAAAAATGCATTCATTCTCAGCTTCTCAACTATCTCCTCCAAGATAACCTTTTCACTTCCACTCAACATGGTTTCCAGCCTAACCATAGCACAGCTACTGTCCTCCTTATTGCTGAGGCCTGTGACAATAACCAACTCATATCCTGTCTCTTCCTTGACCTATCCAAAGCTTTCGACACAGTCTCTCACTCCATACTGCTATCTAAACTTGCTAATCTCAACCTATCTACTGCCTCCCTGGCCTGGTTCTGTAGCTACCACTCTTGTAGGCAGCAATCTATCAGATGGCTCGTATCCTGCTCTCCCTCCATTCCAGTCCCATCTGATGTTCCACAAGGTTCCATCTTGGGTCCCCCTCCTGTTTAACATTTTCACTAATGAACTATACACATCCTGTAAACAATCCTGTCTCATCCAAGATGCAGAGGACTCAACTGTCATCTTCATTTCTAGCAATATCTCTGAGCTCCATACCCTAACCCAAGACACGTTTCTATCCATTGAAAAGTGGCTGTCTGAAAATCTACTCATCCTAAACCCAAAAAAAAAAAAAAAAAAACTCTTGCTCTTTCTCCCAGTTCTCTTTCTCATCATAAATCCACCTCTGCTGTCACATCCTGTAGTAACACTGTTATACAACCTGAACCCCACACAAAGCTCCTAGGTGTCATCATGATTGATCATTGATGAACTTAAATTTAAGTTGCGTATACTCCAATTTGTAAAAAAAACTCATCAGAAACTAGGCTTACTTTATCGCAAAAAATAATTTCTAACTTCAAGTGCTAGACTCTCCCTGGCACAGGAGCTCCTCCTCCTCTCCCTTCTATATGCTGATCCAGTCCTAACTAACATTCAGTACACAACCTTGTCCAAACATCAGCGAGCATACCACAAATAGCTCGATTCATCACCAACTCTCCTTCCTACTCGCAACATTGCCTTGCACTTGACTCCATGGCTTGAACTCCCCCAACAATTCCTTCTTTCACAATTTCAAGTAGTACAGTCTGTATTATACAAACCATCTTTCTGCCCAGCTCTCTTCTCCCTGGTATCCACCTTTTCACAATCTCGGACCCTCAGCACCTCAAACCAGCAACTCCTGGATATCTATGAATCGAAGAAAAATGTGGGCAAACTACTTTATAAATGCTGTGTGGCCCAAGCTTGGAACAAACTTCCTGTACACATTTGCTATATTACCCACCCATTACACTTGAAAAAAGAACTCAAACTTCACCTACTTAACACCAAGACTTGCCCCTGTCAGGACCCAACCTAACCCCACCACACTCTTGTATCTCATTCCCACCATATGTGTATTTATATTAGTCTCTGCCTATTCACTTAGTAACCTACTAGGTGTTTATTTGGTAAACTCAACCTCACAAAACTGAAGGCTCAAATTTTGCTGTATATTTTTGTATATCTGTTTACAATGCTACATGTATATCACTATGTGCATGTTTCTTATTCTTTGTTTTATTTTTTTGACCTGTTCTGTTTTTAATTTTACTATCTTGGAGTGCA
The DNA here is from genome assembly GCF_019279795.1 of Protopterus annectens. Taxonomy (NCBI): domain Eukaryota; kingdom Metazoa; phylum Chordata; order Ceratodontiformes; family Protopteridae; genus Protopterus; species Protopterus annectens. The sequence goes on from NC_056737.1 coordinate 811,149,921, forward strand.
AATTTTTTTGATATACTGTAAATTGTTTGCAACTGGAGCTTTTCTCCTCGGGTCTCCACTGAAAATAGGCTACTGGCCCAGTTGGACCAGCCCCGGTTAACAAATGTCAATAAATGAAAAAATTAATTTAAAAGACTGTGAATATACTGACTGATACTACTGTAAGGAATACTTCCTACTGATAACATTGCTATTTGTACAATTTTAATGCATTTTATTTTTCACAAAATATTTACATTTGTTTATGTTATGCTTTTTAAGTTTAAATGTTCTTGAACATAAGATGTGTGTAGGCTGCTAAAGGTGTGACATTCAAAACCACACAGGTGTTAATGAGTTAATGGTTATACGAGTGGTGTGGCTGTATCACTATTGCCTCCAAATGAACTTGTCTAGATGATAAGGGTGGAGCTTGGGAACCAAAGGTTCTGTGCTTGCAGGCTTCTAATAGCTAAATCTGCCTAGCCACATGCACAGTAAGCAAAAGACTGAAAGTTCAGTGTGCAAGACCTAACTTCAAATCCATTGCTTAGATAAAATGTTTTACTGGACAATATTTTCAGTGTGTTTATCCTCTTACTCCACTCATATTAAGGCCGCTAGCAAGTACTTAAGGCCTGACTTGGATTGTAATGCATATACAAATATATATCTATATGGATACACGACCAGCAACAGTGGCATTCATTTCTGAACGCCAGTATTGCACTAAAGACTGATTGGGATCTGCTGATTGTGCTCCCTTCGCCCCACTTTAGATATATATATATATATATATATATATATATATATATATATATATATACATACACATATATATATATATATATATATATATATACATACACACATATATATATATATATATATATATATATATACATACACACATATATATATATATATATATATATATATATATGATGTCCATCTTCAACTGCAAATCTTAGAAAAATTGCTTTTCCAGATGTTCTGCAGTATCAATCTTCCTAAATCATAAATGGCTATTGTTTTCTAATTGTTTTTACATCAGACTGGACTAAATGAAACTGAAAAGATATATAAAAAAATCATGAACATGGGAAAGAAAAAGAGATTTGATATCCTGCGATATTTATGCAAAGGAAAAAGCCAAAAGTAATCAGTACAAATAGTTGCTTCATAAATATTTGAAGAGAAATACAGGCAAAAGTATGGGAAGATGAAAAATTTCACAGTACAAAAATATGGTCATGAAGAGGTAATGTAAAAAAGAAAATCAGTAAGGCAGATGTTAAACAAACAAAAATAGAAGCGATGGGCTGTCTGTAAAGTGAAGGGTTTAGTGTGGAAACTCCAAAAAAGTCAGTGTCACAAAATGATGAACCAGTGGATCCCCAGATGAAGGAACAGTGTAGGGAGTAGGATGCATCTCGAGGATATGTCACAGGGCAGTGTTCTGGAACCTTCTTTGGAAGATTCAACAAGAAACAGAGAGCAAAAAACATTTGCTCAGTCCAGAAGAAAATGATCTAAGGGAAGACCTGCTTGCCTTAATAGCATACCTCTCACCTGTCCCTGATATTGACTCAAATTTTAGATCTATCTCTCTTAAAAACTCTGGTGACTATTGGAGAAAAGGTGGTGAATTGCACTTAGTAAATAGTAATTAGAATTATAGACTACTTTTAGTTCAGAGAGTTTAATGCTCCGTTTGGTATGTACCTCACAAGACATCTGCAACAGCTAGAAAGGCCACAGAAATACCTCACTAAAAGAATCACAGGCCTAAAGCAGATGCCATATGCTGACCGCCAAAAAAAACTCCAGCTATACTCTGTGGCATATCGTCTACTCAGAGGCGATCTCTGCTTAACATACAAGGCCATGTCAAACCCTGAGCTGTTGGACATGCTCCACTTAAAGAAATCCCAATCCCTCAGAAACACACGCTCCAGGGATCTAAACCTTGTCATCACAATGAACAAAACATGCTGGAGGGATAGGTTCCTGACCCAGAGACTCCCCATACTCTGGAATAGAATCAAGAAGAGTGCCTCCTTGGCCCTCTTCAAAATGAACCTTGATGATTGGATGGGAGAAAGGAAATTCACCCCGGGGATCATGTCAGTCACCCTGCTAGACAGGGGTCCAGAGAAGTAAGTATTGTGGGAAGAAATATCCAGGGAATTGTTATGGCTAGACTTATATAGGCCCTAGGGCCGATAGCCTAGTACCAGCCTATGAACCTAAATGGTTATTAATTCATGTTCTCTTATTCTGTCAATGTCTCAAGTAAATAGTGCAAATATTTTAAAAATGTCCTTAATTATTTTCTGGATTTGTCCCTAGTTCTGTTGAGATTTGTACAAAACATGTCAAGCTATATGAAAGAAATAAGAAAGTAAATAAGAGCCAGTATGTTAGAAGACTGGTAAAACAGATAAACGCAGCAATCTGTTACATCATGAGTTTCTCTTAATAGTCCTGAAGTTAACAAGGATATACTTTTGCACAGCTAAACCAATGCTGGATAAAGTGTTACCATAAGAAATGTAGAGTAACAAATTAAAGGAAGGGGTCAAGCGGAATGCCACAATGAAGGCATTAAATAGAAAAAAATATATATAACAACTAAGAGAAGAAGTGTCACTTTTAGATGAATACAAAAAAGGGAACAGCTAACTAACATTTCTTGGAAAGGTAGATGTGGTAAAAGCAACACATAATATTAAAACACATCAGGATCTATCATACACACTATTGCCAATAGTAATATAACAATATCAGCACTAGTAGAAAAATGTAGAATGTATGCAGATGAATAAAAAGGAAAAATACAAGCTAAGCAATTCATTGATGACCCGAAAAGGCTTTATAGAGAACTGGGAAGTGAAGCAAAAGGAATAGAATCACCTCCAAAAAATGAAATAGACACATTTTGGAGAAGTATTTATGAAGACCCTGTTGAACACAGCAAATATGATGGCTAGATAGAAGAATTAAAAGGAACAGTAATTACCTCTATTGTAGAGAATATGAAATGGGGGTGAAGTAATGGCCAGAGAAATCAAGACAAAATTAAGAAAAGTTCCTAACTAAAAAAAGACAGGTTCAGTTGCAGTACTCAAGTTCCGGCTAAAGATGTTGTTTTCTTTACATAAAAATTTAACCCTGAGTAAGAATTAGTTATATTGCACATCTCAAAGAGATACAAACCTGGTGAACAACAGGAAAAACAATACTCCTCCTCAAGAGTGAGCCTGCTAGCCATCCTAAGAACTATAGAACGATAATGTGCCTTCTAAAATATACAAATTATATACTGGAATTGATATAGACAGAGTTTATATAGTCTTTTTAGGAAAAAAAGGAATTATGACAGTAGAGCAAAAATGTAATAAAAGAAAGTCATAGGGAACAAAGGATCATTTGTTGCTAAACAAAGCCATAATAGAGGGTTGTAAAAAGGGAAAGAATCTAACTCTGCATAGACAGATTACAGAAAAGCATTTGGCAGTATGCCACATTTATGGAATGCTTCCAGATATGTAAGATATACACTACAATGACCAGTTATATTGCATTGACGATGAAGCCATGATAAAGGGCAGTTATTAACCTAGGGATAAAAATTCAAAGGAGGATCTTCCAGGGTTATTCTTTGTCACTGTTGTTGCTGTTTTTTCCTGCACTTAACCATTTATTTATGTTTATTTAATAAATTATGCTATCACATTTGGTCCTGATAAATGTGCAAAGCAACATTTAAAAAGAGGAAAGCTGCAGCACTAAGAAAATATCAGTCTCAGACTGGAATGTGATGTAAAGAAACTTGAGAGGAAGAGAGTGTATACATGTTTGGGAATTGTTGAAGGGCCAGTAGTAAAACGTGAACAAATGAAAAGAAAACTCAGTAAAGAATAGTTCAGAAGACTAAACTAATACTGAAAACTGCCTTGACATATAGGGATAAAGTCCAAGCCATAGACCAATTTTTCTTGTTCTAACTTGCACTTTTGGGAGTGATTGACCTAAAAATGTTTGGGATCAATTGGATATGAAAACAAGAAAAACAATTCATGTTTATCAAATTATATGTAAAAAATAGTGTATACCAAGGTTAAATATTTCACTTTGTGAAGGAGGTATGGACCTTCTTGAAAATGACTACATGTATGCGATCTGCAGTCATAGGACTGCATAGGTATTTGCTGACATCATGAGATCCAAACACAATGACAGTTTTATAACATGAGAAGAATATGTCTGTGATTTCATCTTTGTTAGTTTAGTGGAAGTATTTTGGAATCAAGCAGGAATGGAAAACTAGAAGTAGAAAAAAACAGATGGCAACTGAATGTATTAAAAAAAAAAAATAATAAAGAATGTAAGGAAAAGGCTCAGTCAAGAAGGAAAAAATATTGGAAAGTTCATAAATAGACTGGCAAGTAGAGAGATCTTATGGAACAACCTCATCTTGACCAAGATTTGATGATGGAATGGTTATAGGGAGATTAATTGGAGTCAAAAGATGCTTTCTAGATCATGGAAAAAAAACCTGAATACGTTACTCATTTCAAATAGCACAAAGTAAATAGCATTTACATTATTATAGTTTGTAAACGGAAACACACAACTAAATCAGCTGCTTCATGTTACAAAAAAATAATGATCTGCAAAACCAAAGGTCAGGTCACACTGACACTACCCTGAATGTAATTCCGGAACTGTATTTCTGTACTCTTACACACTAAACTTATATATGGTGGCCTAATGGTTAAGGTGTTTGCCTTACGAACACAAGGTACAGGGTTTGAATTTCACAGGGGATAATTGGCTAGGCTTAAAATGGCTTGCAAGGGCAGTTAACCTAGTACTAATCTATGAACCTATGCACCTAAAAGAATGCAGAGCAAGCCCTAAGAACTCCAAGATATAATGGCAGCTTTATTTTATAATTTCTCAAGAAAACGGCAGCTCATCCACTCTGAAAATGTTAATATGCAGCCAAGTCTGCAACAACAGAAAGATCCGTTACAGAAACATGGATGTAAAGCAACTGCTAATTCTAAAAGAAGTTCCTGCTTGTGATTGGGTGCAAATGAGGATGAGGGCAAGAATAATTATCAAGTAGGAGTTCACTGGGCGAAAACAGAAGGGATGGGCATGTTGGAATTAATTCAAGGAAAATCCACACTTTGAAGAATGGGTGACTTGTCGGGGAATCCAGCAAGCGTGAGAGTACATTTTTCTTACAAATGGAAAGCTGTACCAGAAAGCGCTCGCTGTTATCCTCAGATAATGAAGAAAAAAAATGCTTCTTGCGGCCAAATTACTTTTTGAGGTGATGGGATAGTTAGGAAAGGGAAAAAAACACTGAGAAAAAATCATGTGCAGTTTAATGTAGTTAACCCTTAAAAAAATAACTGTACTGATGTATTCTATCATTGTTAACCTTTTCTTATCGTATTTACTTTGTATTCCTATGAGATAATCTGTAATGTATATGTGCAATGTGTACTATGTATTTTTCTGGAGCTTTTCTCCCCAGGACTCCATTGAAAACGGGCTCCTTGTGGCCCAATTGGACTATCCTTGCAAACAAACTGCAAATAAATAAAATAAATAAATAAATAAAAGACAGTTTTTTAAGAAACAGTGCAGCAGAGGTGCCAGTATGCCATACCGTTGTGTACCAGCCCAAAAAATTCCTGATATATATATATATATATATATATATATATATATATATCGATATACTTTCATTTCCAACTGATTGACTTTGTCTAGTAAGAGCATTGGTTTGGCCATCTGTTATTGATAAATCTACAGAGAATTTACCTTTGTCATTATCTGTATTTAAAACCTTCTGTTGATATGTCTCACAGCTGGTGCAGAGATTAAAGTTGTGAGCTATAGTTCCTGTGGTACAGGGTTTGATTCCTTCTGACCTCATTTGCCTACTGTGTGATCTTTTTAACAAGACGTTGTGTCTGGATCACCCCTGAAAAGGAACGGTATGTCCAGTGGGTCTACCTGGTTAACAAATAGATATTTATTATTATTATTACATAGCTTAAATACCCGCAGTGGTGGTGCTGCGGTAGCGTTGTCGCTTCACAGTAAGACGCTGTCCGGTTCGATTCTCAGCTAGAGTGTCTTCTGCGTGGAGACATACATGAATGGGCGTACCTTCATTGAAGGTTGTGCATCAGGCTTGGCAAGCCGGTACGTAAAAATCAACTGCCAATCATTAGCAGACTGGAGTTCCGCTGTGGCGACCCCTAACCGGGAAAAGCCGAAAGACACAAACATTATTACATAGCTTAAGTCAGTAGCCTGAATAATTAGTTTTCTTAATGTCACAAATGTCTGAATTGTATCTACTCCTCCTTGCCTATATAATTTCAAATATGATGTGAAAAACACAAGCAGGAAATGCAAACAGATTTTACAAAAAGCCAACTTGGATTGCAGAGGAGCTGAACAAACCACTTCATGCAGAAGAATATGAGAGTTCTATTTGTATTGCATTTTGTTTGCATTTCCACCCTTTGGGATTGACTTAAAAGAAAAATAAGAGCCCTTTGTGATGAGACAAATGTGAGTGTTTATGCTAAGTTGTCCTTTTAATTGCTCAGAGTTGACAAAGCTTTTTCTTATACATTGTTGACTTAGGAAATTGCAGGAAACTCCTGGCTGTATGTTAAGAAGCAAGCAAGGTGATCTTCCAGGTTGTTTTGGCAACATGCCTTGAAGACACATGCAAAGTGCCACCATTTCCCTTAGAAACTGTCAGCTAGTAATTAAAGAGATGAAATGTTTTCTGCACAAACAAAGCAGGAAGACATGGCCACAAAAAATGGTACTGTGAGGGGAATTTCACAAATGGTTTAAGGTTCGTGTATATACTTGCTTTATTGAAGAGCCTTGTTATAAACATATGAGCCACTTGTATGTTCAAATGACACTATTTTACATGTTATTGTAGCCCAAGTACAGGAATATTTTCACAGCAACATTTTCTAAACAGTAAAAATAATATTTAAATTATTATTATTAATTTTATGTATTTAATCATACTTGATTCTTGTAAATAGTATTGCTAACATTATAAATGGCTGTTAAAGAGAATATTGTACCATTGTACCACATTATAGGCTATTATTTGAATGCAATACCATCATTTATCAGTGCATTTTAAAAGACCTCTACAGTTTGGAATGGGTAACGGAGAACTTATCTAGAAAAGTCTCCTGTTTCAGTGTAGCTAAAATGTCCATGGGAGAGGTGATTTATGGGGCAGGGTGAGATGTGAGTAAACCCACAAGATAGGGCTACCTTATCATTCCTGTCTTGTTGCAGGGATGATGAGGGAGCACAAGCCATTTAAATGACTTGTTCAGACTCCCACAGCAGACATATCAAACCTAGAAGTTTCAGGATGAAGCTTTCTAGCAGCTCGTAGATTAATCTACGCTTATGGTCACTATGGTCATGGAGACCTTCACCATAATACCCTTTAGTACTAATGGTATATTAGTTACTCCTGATAAAAAGATTGTTTCCAAATACCAGAGCCATGATATGTTCCCTCATTCAATCATCAAGTCTAGTTTTGGAAGTAGATATGATCCTAGTTTGATATGTAGAATTTATTCCAAGTTGGAGAGTGCAATGAGTTTTGATACTATGCATCAGCAGGTATTGTTGCTCTTGCAGTGAGGTCTTTAGTATAAGTACTAGGCAGAGTATTTGGTAAGCAAAGGTGGAAGAAAATGAAAAGGGTAGGGACCTTCACTGCTTGAAAGGCTGAACAGCTAAACAAAGAGTATCTCTCTGGAGTCTGTATGAGACAAGAGTAGAGGGATACTGCTTTCAGCCATTCCGGATAGCTTGTATAGTGTAGTCCAGAAATCTTCTTGGATAAAGAACTTTGGGATCTTTCAAGATGGTCAATGTGTGTTATGAAGTTTAAAAGGGCAGTGTATTCAGTGATAGGACCAATAAAGGATGAATGTGGGGGAACCAAGACTGCATTGGATGTAGAGAGGAAGTAATCACTATGGATCAACTGAGCAAGGGGAAAACTTGCTAGACATAGGCAGGATATAGTGATTAAAATAAACAATGTTATCAGCTTGGATACCCAACTACCTGATGAGTGTATCTGTTTTTAGTTGAATGTCAACAATGCTGCAAAGGGGGGGGGGGTCTTTCCCAAAGGTAACTATACTGTTTTTTTTTTTTTTTTTTTTTTTTTTTTTTTAAGCATTAAATGTGAGTCTGTGACAAATGCACCAGGCATTGGTCTAGTCCAAGCCCAGCTGGAGTATTTGAGTGTCCGGGACATATTTGACAGTTATACTAAGTTTCCAGTCAGCTGATTTGTTGACATCTCCTTTCAGATCAGGAAAATTGATGCTGAACAGCAGAGGGCCAAAGACAGTCTTGCAGAACTCTGCTGGAGATGTTCCTCTGGCTAGATGAGGTACTGTCTACCTTGAAAGTGAGGTTCTGTTTGACAGTCAGTTGGCTGTCCAAAGGACTACATATTGATGCTAAGCTGGGAGAATGGAATGGCATCAATGGTCTTGGTGATGTCAAGTAAACAGTATGGACTGTCGGCTGTCAGCCACTGCTTCTCTGACCTTGTTGAAGAAATCAACCAAGTTTAGTAGGTATGGCCTACCTCTTATAAATCTGTTTGGGTCTAGATGTTCTTCGTGTTTCACTGTTGCAGTCATTACATTTGGGGTAATCTGCTGGCAGGTTGCCCTCAGTCAGTCTGATTAACAAAGTCTTGGGTCCTGCGTCAGTTGCTGTCCCTTCTTCCATGACATCAGGTCGTCGGGAGTATAAAACATGAGGCCGACGCCATTACATCAGTCTTTCTTGCCGCACGGTGCCCGAAGCAGAAGCAGTTCACAAGTCCCAGTCGGCCGACTCCTGAAATTTTCATTTTCGAGTTTCAGAACCGAAGTCTTCAACTAAAAGCTAAGTAACCCACTGGGGAAACTTTTTCTTGCTCCTTACTGATGTCAGTAAAAGTTAATAATTGCATTACTTGTGGGAAGCAAATTCCTCATAGGGATTTTCATTTGTACTGTATTCCTTGCCTTGGCCTTGACCACAACGTGCCTTGCTGTCAGTTTTGTGCTAAATTTAATCAACGCACGATTAAACGTCGGTATATTTTTGCTTCTAAATATTTTGGCTCAAGATTTAACTATCCAGAAATGTCATCAGTTAGCAATCTGACTACCGGAATACCTAAAAAATGCAAAGAAAAAGACAGAGACAGACCGTCAAGGTCCAAAACCGATGACGACGCTTCTCCTAAGCTAGTCGCCGGTTTGCCGGTACTCAGTGAGGTGCTTTCGCAGCCCCTGATACCCGCTACTTTTGATTCGCAGGCCCCTACTGAGACCCATTCAGAGTCCGCTATGCCGTGAGATGCTTTAAGTATCGAACCCGCGGATGTCTCTACCTTAGATGGGTCCAGAGCCGCTGTGCAGGCACCGGCTTCTGAGGGGGGTTTTCAGGCCTAAAGATTTGGTTCATAGAATTTTATGTATGGTTCATTTGTATATTAAACTAACGCCATCTTCAAAACTAAGGCCAAAATCTACTTCTATGTCTAAAAAACCGACGCTTGGGCCACGTGTACAGGCCCCAATGCCTAAAAAATAAATAATCAAAATGGCAGAAGATTTAATTACCTTGATCAGGAGTAGTCACCCCCTCCTGCTAAGAGGCCTAGGCAAGGCACTGACTATGAATCCTCAGGTCAGGTTTCTATTTCTTCTGATTCTTCTTCTGAACAGGATTTATCTATACCTACTGATGAGGACTCTGTTGCAGAAGATTCCATCCCTTCTGCTTCTCCCCCTGAGGATTTCTCTTTTGGAGAAACTTTACATACCTTAAGGGAACACTTCCACTGGGAAAGTCAGGATTTCTCTGAATCTAAAAAGGACTTAGGGATTTTCTTCTTCCTCAGCATAGGCCTTTGGCTATACCTCCTGTTGTAGACATTGTTGATGATGTTTTTTCAAAATCCAGTGTGACCCCTGATTCTCTGCCTCCGGCTCCTAGTAAGCCAGACAGGGTTCCTGATTCCCACAAATTCCTTTTCAAGAACCCTACTGCTGATCCTGAAACCATTTCTCATGGCCCCAAGGGGGTTAAGGCCTTTACTGCTAAAAATCCTACCCCCTGGGGGGGGGGGTAAGAAGGTTTACACGTCTGCAACTTGGCAATCAGGGCTTTAAACTGTCAATTTCATATGCTTAAATATCAACAACATGTTATAGGTCTACTTAAACAGAAAATTATGTTGATTTCTGACTGTGTGGAAAATAAAGAGTTGCAGGATTTATTACATTCAGCTGAACAAGTTGGAAAACATACTTTGCAATGTGGTTTTGATTCTTTGGAGGCATCTTGCAGGGCTGATGTAACTGGATCTGTAATAAGAAGGCATGCTTGGCTCAAAGAGCAAAATCTGCCTGACCATGTTAAAGCAAAATTGTTGGATGCTCCTTTACAACAGGACAGTCTCTTTGGTAATAATGCTGAAGAAGTTTTAAAAAAGATGGAAGATAAAGCTAAATCTATGCAAACTGTGAAAGATTTCTTACAAGTGCAGCCACCCAGATTTAGTAGGCACTGGCCTACTAAGAACTGGTCCTTTCCAGTTCCCTCGAGAGCCACACAAGTCAAATCTAGACATTCAAAAGGCTCCAGGTTTCAGTCACAAGGAACTTTTAGAACAAAACAATGGGGTGCCTCCACCTCCAAACCTGGAAGCAACAAGGCACCTCCCTATGGTAAACAGTCTCAATGACTTTCCTCTACAATCACCAAGCACTTACCTTTTGGCCGCCCCTTTGGGGTGAAAGCTGGCACTTCATGCACAAAACTGGCAACTTATTACCCAGGACAATGGGTTTTAAATATAGTATCCCAGGAATATAAGTTTCATTTCCACACATTGCCAATCCCAAATGGATGGCCAGATCTGCCTCCAAATCTCTGGGCAGAGCCCAGAAACTATTTCTGTCCCCCATGAATATGGGGGCTATTCATCCAGTACCAGAAGAGGAAAAGGGACAAGGTTTCTATTCAAGACTTTTCCTGGTACCCAGAAAAGATAAATCATGGTGTCCAATTCTGGACTTATCCATTCTAAATACATTTCTGGACATTCCACAATTCAAGATGCTGAATATTCAACAGTTACTACCTATGCTAGGCAAAGATGCCTGGTTGGTAACTCTAGACTTAAAAGAGGCTTACCTGCATATCCCAATCAGGGAATCTTGCAGAAGACACCTCCGCTTCAAAGCAGGCTCTTTGCATTACCAGTTCTCTGCACTGCCCTTTGGCTTATCTACTGCGCCCAGGGTCTTCACAAAGTGGCTGGCACCAGTAATTGCATTTTGCAGGCAAAGAAATATTCAAATTTATCCATACCTGGATGATTGTCTAATTCAAGCAGAAAACAAGGACACTCTTCTAAAGCATCTGGCATTTTAAAAAGGGTTCTAACTTGTCTAGGGTACACCATAAACGAAAAGAAATCACAACTGGTACCCTCTCAAAAAATTACATTCCTGGGTGCAAGCTTGAATACAACTGCCCAGATGACTTACCTTACACCAGAAAAGCAGTCCAGTTGATGACTTACTTCAAACAGGTGGCCACAAAAAAACAGCTATCTGCAAGACAAATTCTGCAGGCCTTGGGGTTCATGGCCTCCTGCATTCTTCTAATTCTATATGCAAGACTGCATATGAGGAAACTTCAGTGGTACCTAAAAGGTTTATGGAGTCAACATTGTCACAGCCTGGAAGCAATGATTCCTATTATACCTTGCCTGCAACTAGAGTTCCTATGGTGGGCATAGGCCTGCGACCAAAACAAGGGACTGCCATTTACTCCACCCCCTGCTGCCCAAACCCTAACTACAAACGCATATGCTTGGGGGGCACATCTGGCAGGGAAATGCACTCAGGGCAAATGGACCTACATATCAATCAGAAAGAGATGCTAGCTGTACAGAATGCTCTGACAGCCTTCAAGGACTACCTTCATCCAGGACAACTACTGATAAAGACAGACAACACCACAGTCATGTGGTACATAAACAAGCAGGGGGGTATACATTCCTACCCCCTTTGCAGACTAGCCATGGCATTGTGGAACACGGCCTTGACTTATTAAATACATCTACAAGCTCAATTCCTGCCAGGAAAACTAAATACTCTGGCAGACGAACTAAGCAGAAATCTTATGGACCCACACGAATGGAAACTGGAGCCACAAGTTTTCAACATGTTGACACGCAAATTGGGGAGCCCAGACATAGATCTTTTTGCCTCACCCTAGAACTATCAATTGGACAAATTCTGCACAAGAATTCTTCACAAAAAAGCTTGGAAAGTGGATGCTCTATCATTCAGCTGGAAAAAATCAGTCTATGCTTTTCCCTCTCTGCCTCTGCTCTCCAAAGTCCTACTAAAAGTCAGACAGGACAAGCCAAAAATGATTCTGATTGCTCCAGACTAGCCTCGCCAACACTGGTACCCACTCCTGCGCAATGTGTCACACCTCCCTCCATGGCACCTGCCTCAGACACCTTACCTACTGTCTCAGCATAACTACCAAATTCTGCACACTCAGCTCCAAACTTTGAATCTTGCAGCATGGCTAATCAACTAATTTCACCCTTGGCATCTCTCAGCAAACCTGTGATGGATGTCATTTTGGAGGCTAGAATGTCTAGCACTAGAAAATCTTATACTGACAAGTGGAAAAAATTCTGTGCCTGGAACCAATCACAAGGAATAAGCACAGCAATGCCCAAAATTCCTCAGATTCTGCAGTACTTAACTTAGATGCTTCCCAAGGGCCTAACTTTTTCTTCCATAAAAATCCATGCCTCTGCCATTTCGGCTCATTACAACACAGAGCCTCCCCTCTTCTCGCATCCTGTGCTAAAGCACTATCTCAGAGGGGCCAAAAATTTAAGACCTCCCAGGAGAGCACCAACTCCTGCATGGGACCTCAGTTTTGTTTTGGAAAAATTCACTCTTCCTCCTTTTGAGCCAGCTGCTACTGCGGACCTAAAATTTCTCTCTTGGAAAACAGCTTTCCTTTTAGCAGTCACTTCAGCTAGAAAGATTTCAGAATTACAGGCTGTTATGGCAGTGGAGCCTTTCATTATTTTTTATCCGGACAGGGTGGCTCTCAGGACCAGTCCATCCTTTATGCCTAAGGTGGTATCCAGTGTGGCCCTTAATCAGACCATTCAGCTGCCAACTTTTTTTCCAATCCACAGAACAAGGGTGAATGGATTCTGCATTCATTGGATGTACACAGACAACTTAGATTCTACTTAAACAGGACAAAATCTCTAAGAAAATCTGAACAACTATTGGTGGCATTTGCTGCAGGGGCAGAGGGAAAGGCTATTTCAAAGCAGACTATTTCCAAATGGATAAGCCATTGTATTTGTTTCTGTTATATGCACCATGATAAACCTATCCCCAAGGGGATCAGATCTCATTCCACCTGGGCTGCATCTACTTCTGCAGCCTTTGTCAGAGGGGTTCCTACCAGAGACATTCTAGAAGCTGCTACTTGGAGCTCAGTTCATACATTCAGTAAGCATTACCATTTACCTCTCTTCTCCAAATCCAGAGCGGACTTTGCCACTGCTGTCCTGCAGGGCCTTATAGCTGCTCCTAATGCTGTATAAACCCATCCTCCCAACCATAGCTTTGGTATTCTACCCAAATGTAATGACTGCAACAGTGAAACACGAAGAACATAGTACAGTTGTGTGCACTTACCATAAATGTAGATGTTCGAGTGTATTCACTGTTGCAGTCCTGGTTACCCTCCCTCCAGCCCCCTGTTTTCTTCTTACTATACCTCTACTTTCTTTAACTATTCTTAAAAGCCTTTTTAGTGTATTTGCTTTTGTTTGGAGGTATATTTTTTGTGTTTTAAATTATATGCATATATATATATATATATACATATATATATATATATATATATATATATATTTTGCTCCCCAATTGGGGGGGACCTGACATCTGGGGCAAGAAAAACTGTTGCAATGGCGTCGGCTGCATGTTTTATACCCCTGACGACCTGACGTCATGGAAGAAGGGACAGCAACCGACGCAGGACCCAAGACTTTGTTAATCAGGCCGACTGAGGGAAACCTGCCAGCAGATAACCCCAAATGTAATGACTGCAACAGTGAATACACTCGAACATCTACATTTATGGTAAGTGTACACAACTGTACTGTCTTGTTGGTCATTATTAGCCTGCTAAATATGTGCTCTGTAGCTTTACACATGATTCTTGAGGGGCTGATGGGGCTATAGGTTTTGGGGTTTGTCTTGGGACCACCTTTGTGTAATGGTACCACTGTTCCCATTCTCCATGCTTCAGAAACCAAACATGGCGATACTTGAATAGATTTGCAAGGGGATTAGCTAAGAGGAGCTGAGTAGTTACTAGCAGACAGCTGTGGATATTGTCAGGTCCTACAGAGCTAGTATTTATGGTTTTGGACAGTGCAGATGTAACCTCGTCTAAGGTGATTGTGGGAGAGATGGGGTGGTTGGTAATGGAGAGAATATCTGGCTGAACTAGGAGCTGGAAATCAGTGCTGAATTTGTTTGTGAGGTATTAGTAGTAAATTTGGGATCAGAGTCAGTGACACCATTGGAAGTAAATTTGGTACAGTAATGGACATCAATATTGTTTGGCTAACAATGAGACTAGGATAGTTGTTGCAATAGCAAAAAAACAAGGCATCAGAGACAATCTATTAGCTTTTGGAAACTTATACAACAGATGGCATAAATAAACACTATCAGGCTGTAAAATGCCAGTGGCAACCTGCTCACCAGTCCACAGGACATCAAAGACAGATAGAAAAAGTACTTTCAACAGTTTCTGAGTGAAGAAAATCCCACAAAAGCTGTACTACCCCATATACAACCTACAGTAAAAGAAGAAATAGAAACCCCACTAGAACAGGTGAGAAGGGTAGTAAGGAAAATGAAGTCTGGGAAAGAAGCAGGCTTAGATGAGATCACGGCCTATATGAACAAGATGTTGGATGAGTTAGGGAGAAATGGCTCCTGAGAAGTATGGAAAAAAAGGCATATGGATAATAAGTTTTCTTGTTCCAGTGTACAAGAACACGGGACATTCACAACTGTGGGCAGTATAATGATATTGAACCCCTGCCACACTTCACAAAAGTGCTGGAAAGAGTAACTGATAAATGGCTATACAGAGTAGTAAAAGTAGGATGGGAGATGAACAGTTTAGATTCCGATCAGGATGCAGCACAACTGACCTGATGTTTGCAATGAGACAAAAGCATTCAAAAGCATATGATAAAGTGCCAAGAAAGCTGATTTGAGTAGTAACTGTGATGGTCCAAAGTCTCAGGAATATTGGTAGAATTAGTGCAAGCTATGTACAAGGACCTAATGACTTAACTATGAACAGTGTTCAGACTCGCTGAGGGCTTCCCAGTGGTAGTGGGTGTGCACCAGGGTTCAGCTCTAACCCCATTGAAAGCCCACTGCAGTTCATACTGGTGGTAGACTACATTAACAAGCATGTTAGAGGGGCAGATCAACAAAGCTGCTGTATGAAGTCTGTGTAGCATTACAAGCAGACAATGAACAAAAACCTCAACAAACGATAGGGCAATAGAATGCAAAACTGAAGACATGTGGGATGAAACTGGGTATAGACAAATCAATTGTTATTGCAGCAAATGGAAGAAGTCAAAAGAAACTAAAAATTAACATAGAAGGGAAAACAGTGGAACATGTTAGCAGCTCCAACTATCTGGGAGGGGTGATTGAGGAGAAGAGAGGATGTCAAACCTAGAATCCGAAAGGCTGCTGCCAACTAGCACAGTGTATCTGGGGTAGTGTGTGTGACAGAAGAATGCCAAAGTAAATTGAACAAAACAGTGGTGTGACTAGTACTTCTGTATGGTAGAGAAACCTGGGCAGTGAAAACAGAGCAGCTGCAGAAGCTAAAGGTGAATGGAGATGAAGTCCCTGAGATAGATGGTAGGATGCACACTGTGGGACAGATTAAGAAATTATGACATCACATCAGAAGCCAAAATTGCAGAAGAGGTCAATGAGAACAGATTGTGGCAGTTCAGGCACATGTGCAGGTAAGCAGTAGATGATTTTTGATGAAAAAGATTTGAGAGAGACAAGAAGAAGGCAAAAGAGGAAACAAGGTCATCCAGCAAACAGATGGATTGATATGAATGAAGATGTGTGACAGTCAGGCATGAATACCAAAAAGGGTAAGCAAGTGGTATTGAATCATAGTAGGTAAGGACAGATGACATCCTGACCCTGTGTAGAAAATGAGGAAAAAGCGAGTTGATGATGATGATGATGACGACTAATGGGCATCAAGTTTCCTAAAGTAACTAAAGAAGGCCTTGTGGTTATCTAGAGTTGGTGGCAACCCTGAATTCATACCTGGCCTTGCATTCCTTGGTAGTGAGTGTGACTACTCTCCACTGGACCAGTAATCAAGGAACCTCAGTTCTCACTACTTGCTCCAGTAGGGGGGGACATTCACTGGGAGGATAACAGGTACACATACAGTATTTCCAGATGCAGCTCGCTGCATCAAGTGCAATTTCCCTTAAGAGCACATGGAGACCACAGTCAGTCTGGGGCTGGTTTCTCCCTGTTCCTCCAGATCCCCAGTACAACTCCTCACTGGCACAACTATAGAATTGAGATCTCATTGTAATTTGGCAAAGACCGAGGCTATTAGGAGTTGCCCACACAGTGTTACCAAATAAATATGCAAGTACCCTCACAACTTAAGTATCTCTACACAGATCAGCCAATTAAAGGTTTAAATATATTTAATAATAAAAGAACAAGCAAATACTAAATATATATTCACAGTGATAGAGTTAAAAACCACAAGAATTTTTTAAAATAACATTGCAGTACAGGCTCACAAAAATAAAGAAAAACATAATCTAGACTAAGCTTAGCTATATTCCTGACTGTCTCTTAGAGAGTTGTACTGTTGCCTAGAAGCTTTATTTCATTAGAGCAAGGCAGATGTGGTGAATGGCTCTTGTTGTCTGGTCCAAGACAGACTACAGAATGCTCTGTCTCACTAAGAGACTTCTCAAAATAATATCTAAAATATTACTGCTGGGATAATTTGCAGAATGACAACATTTCTGGTCATCAGACTTCTAGTTCTCATGCAAACCACCATTGTTGAAGCTGGAAGTAAAACAACTGCATTGCTTCATGCTTCCAAGGTAGCAATTAGTTCACCGCAGAGACAATAGAGAAAGCTTTTTTGTACAGACTTTGTGTCTCTAGCTGCATTGAAACATCTTTATGACCTAGCTTATAAAGTAATTTAATCTCAGATATTTTTATTTTTTCAGAGTTTCCTTGCCTTGTCTAAAATCCTGCGCATATGCTCAGAAAAGGGGTGCCTGAAAGGGAACAAAACCCTATCACCCACAGTGTCAGTTGAAGAGTAGACAAGTGAGGATGGATGGATGAGAAATCCCTTGTCCTGTGTGAGGAAATCCAACCTGTGAGGTAATTCATGGTGTCTTCCCCTGGCCAGATGCATTAAGATAGGGGACCAGTGCTGTCTTGGCCAAAAGGGAGTCACTAGCAAGAATTTTGGGTAGTCCAGCTGGATCTTTTGCAGGACTCTTGGAAGTAGAGGAAGAAGAGGGAAAACATAAAGAAACATCCCTTTAATGAAAGGAAAGGGTGTCCCGTATTCCATTCCAGATGGAATAGCACTCTGGAACAGAAGAAAGGGAGATGCCTGTTGAAGGGGGGGGGGGGGGCAAAAAGATCTACCTGAGGAATACCCCACCGATGGACAATATCTAGAAACACTTGTATGTGAAGCATCCATTGTTGAGCCTGTGTTTTTAATCTGCACAGAGTCTGCCACTGGATTGTGCTCTGAAGAAATGTATGCTGCCTGAAGAGTTAATTGATAACGGAGAGCCACCTCTGAAGAGTGAAGAGCTGTTCTATAGAGCAGGTAAGAGTTTGTGCCTCCCTGCTTGTTGACATATCACATCACTGTAGTGTTGTCTGTGTACACCTTCAAGGGCTTGGATAGAACATGGTGTGAAAAGCTTGATTGGCCAGAATCAGAGCTTTCATTTTTTTGATGTTGATATGGTCTGACTTTGGGATGAAGCCAGAGACCCTGAACTTTCAGGTGACCATACAAAGCCCCCACCCCATGTATTAGTGAATGGTTCTTCAGAAGGGACTGGAGGCTAAAAGTACAGGCCAGGGTTGAGAACAAACTCCTGAATCCACCACTCAAATTCCTTCTTTAGACAAGGAAGGAGAGGTACATTGAAATCCAAAGGGTGGCAGTACTGCAGCCAAACTGACTTGAGGTACAGTTGAAGCTTCTGCATATGCAGTTTGGAAAGAGGGAGTATTAAAATAGAAGAGGCCATGAATCCCAGGGCCTGAAGCAACTCTGTGGCTGCAATGGCAGCCAGAGAAGGAAGAAGAGACTGAAAGAAGGCTATCAATGACAAAACTATTGGATGTGGAAGAGAGGCCAACATTGGCACTATCTGAATCCTGCATCCCAGATGCACATGATGTTGAGAGAGAATCAGGATGGACCTTTGGAAGTTGATAACGAACCTCAGACTTTGAAGAAGAGAGATGGTGAACTCCAGATCCTTTAAAAGGTGACTGGGAGAAGGTGCCTGAAGCAACAGGTTGTCTAGATAAAGAAAAATCTGAATGCCTTGGAGCATGTAGAAAGCAATCACAGGAACTAGGCATTTTGTGAATACCCTATGGGCAGTAGAGAGGCCAAAGGGCAAAGCAGAGAACTGAAAATGAAAGGAAAAAAAACAAGATGCTTGGAAACTTCTTGAAAAGAGGGTAAATAGGAATATGAAGGTAAGCATCCTTCAGATCTAGAGAGACCAGAAAAGCCTGGGGTGGTAAAAGAAGAGGC
Organism: Protopterus annectens; assembly: GCF_019279795.1. NCBI lineage: Eukaryota > Metazoa > Chordata > Ceratodontiformes > Protopteridae > Protopterus > Protopterus annectens. Next base: position 811,168,977 of record NC_056737.1, read on the forward strand.
AGAGTTTGAATGGTAAGCATCTGAAATAATTGACCTTGAGAAAAGTGTTGAGCAGGGGAAGATCCACAATATGTCTCCAAGTGCCCTCCTTTCAAGGAATCGGGTACATCTGGAATAAAAACCCTTTCCTACATGGGAAGGGGGAACAAGTTGAATGGTTTCTTGCTTTACCGGGACACTAGGAACTCTAGGAAATGAGGAAGTTGTTCTAGAGGAGGTTGAGGAAACACTGAAAAAGGAGGGAGAGACTTCCATACCACAAAGTTAACCTGACAGATGATAGAATCCAAGAGTCTTTAGTGATGAGAAGCCAATTTGGAAGACAAAGGGAAAGCCAGAGGGACAAAGAAAACTGGTCTAAGAGAAGGGGGGGGGGCAAATTGTCAAGGGAGAAACAGGCTTATCAGATAAAGGAGGTTTCTGGGCCACAGAAGTCTGAGAAGCCTTGGCAGAGGAAGCTCCCATACCTTTCTTCCTGACCTTCAAGGCCTGGCAGGGTTGCCTCCAGACAAAAGCAAATCTAGAAGGATAATTCCTGTGGAACCTAGGGATAGGAGAGACAAGAATATGTTTACGGTCTTTCAAGGCTTTGCCTTTCTCTTGACGAGACTTAAACAGATCAGCAGCAGCAGTCCAAAAAATGTTTATTATAAAATGAGCATCCAACAACTTGGTCTGAATGTCCTCAGACAAAGACTGAAGAAGAAGCCAAGAATAACACCTCATGGCAGATCCAAAAGCCACAGCCCTGAAAGAATCATCATCAGCATCATAGCTACACTTGGCAGAGTGGTGAGGCACTTAAGAAGTAGAACCTAAAATAGATAAGGCAGAAAATGTATGTTCAGAATGAGGGAGGTCAGAAATAACCTGAGAAGTATGAGCAATCAAAGCCAGAGCATACCTGGTCATGTGGGTCTGGTAATTAATAGCCCTAAAGGCTATAGTGGACACGGTATAAACCTTCTTACCAGTCCTCTCCATTGCCCTACTATCCTTATCAGAAGACAAAAGTTTAGAAAAAGAAGGCAAGAGCTTGGAGGATTTGTCAGAAAAGACTGACACCAGAGCAGGACCAGCAGAGTGTCACTTAAATAAAAATTGACAATCCTCAGGGACCTTATATAACTTATCAGGTTTCTTAGGAGCAGGAGGCTGAGAATGAGGAGACTTGAAAGTAACAATGAATGTGTCTAATAAGACAACCAACACAGGAGGAACTGAAGATGCTTTAGGAATATCCCCCTGAAGCATCTCCTATTATCTCCCTGAATATCAGACACTTGAGAAGAATTCCATCATCCTAGCAATTGTGTTCCCAAAGGACAATTCCTCAAAAGGAGAGTCAGGGTGAATAGACTTCCCCCATCAGAATCATGTGCCAAAGGCTAAGGTATCTGTGAAGAATAGGACAAGGACTCCTCATCTCATCAGACTCTGTATCCTCATCTGAGGAATCCAGTTCCCTAGGCTGTTTAGAAGGGGTAGTGGTCCAAGGAGGAGCATGTACCAAAACCCCTTTAGGAGGCCTTAGGGCTGTCAAGGCAGACAAACTCAGAGTAAATCATTCCCTTTGCAGATCCTTAGGCTGAACTGAAACATGCTTCATCTTTTATCTTTTCTTGTAAGGGACATCAGGCCTAACAAATACCAGAGGTTCTGACTTTTGGAGAGATTCAGTAAGAGTACCTGAAACCTCCTCCCTGACCAATATTTGTCGAGTCCCTCTAGGACCCTCCAAGATAATCAACCACGTTTCCCCCTCAGTGTCTGGAGCAGACACCTACGAAGCTTCCCCCTCAATGTCTGGAGCAGACGCCTACAAAGCTTTAGAGAATGTGCAAAAAGATGTATCCATGCTGGCCTCTGACGAGGTTATGGCAGAGGAATTTAATGTAGGTACTGAATGGCTACAGAGCTATTACCTGATTCTAGAGGGATGTCCTTGGTCTTCTCCTAGCAGGATTATCTTGGGGTTAATGGATTCCGCCATGTTACCCTGTGATAACTGTTTAAGGTGTTGGCTTTCAAGATAAATGGCCAGGGAAGACAAACGGCTTCTGAGTGTCTTAGGCACAAACAATTTACAGGTATTACAAGAGGTATGGTCATGAGAAGCACCCAAACAAAAGAGACACTGTTCATGATGATCCTTATGGAGAATCTGCCTCTCACACTGACATTTTCTCTTCTTGGATGACACAAACTCTAGATAAGCAAATTTAAAATACAAGAACAAAGAAGAGAAAAAAAAACAATCCCAACTGGGCACTTATCTGATGACTACTGTAGGTATTCAGCACAGCAATAACACATTCAGACCAATGAGTTAATAAAGACGTTCAATCTGGTGGTAAAGAAGTTCCGGGTAACTGCATCTGTACATCACTTCTGAATGAATGTCCTTTTTCTCCTTCTGTCACCAGGTGTAGAACAGTAGCACTTAACCTGTGTTGGTTCTGAAATGGGTTGCAGGCTGTCTGGTGATCAATACATTTATTCCAGATGTTTCAGGAGTTCATAGACTTGTTCTAAGCTTCTCCTGGTAATCATATTGGTTAGCACATTCAACAGTTCAGCACAACCAGAGTACAGAGTTCCAAAATCATCTGAATGTTAAACTGAAGATATTCCCACCAATGTAATAATCACACCAGTAGGGGATGTCTTCTCCAGAGATAGCTTGGAATCAAGGCTTTTGTAGGATTTAATCCTTTGTGCGAACTAGATAAACCCTTTGAACACAGTCCCTTTTCAGGTGCAGGCACAGGAGCAATGTCTAATTAGTAACACAGCAAACAGATGGGGGCTGTGAGAATCAAACCCATAACTACTACATGGTCTAGACTAGCAGCACAAACATTTAATCCTCTATGCAGACTGCCAGACAGGCTAGCACAGAATACAAAAATTAGACTAAAGGTTTGTTAATTTACTTGCATATTGCAGAATATATTTGGAGTAGATATAGAATAGTATCTCTCAACTGTCCCTGATTTTGTCTCATATTTTGCCGTGGCCCCCATAAAGTGTTGATGTTCTTCCAAATCAATGAGGATTATCATCTGTCAGTAATAGGGGATGTGACCTCCCTCCTCTAGGCCAGTGATCAAGAAGCCTCAACCCTCAACACTAATAGCAATGGAGGACATTCTCTGTTGGGGAAAAAATAGACACACACAATATTTTCAGATGCAGCACTCTGCACCAAGTTCAGTTTCCCTTAAGAGCATACAGGGAATGCACACTCCAGTCCTGGGGCTGAGCTTTCTCTTCAGGCCCAAAATAAGACTCCCCACTGACCACTACAGAGCTGAGTCCTTAGCCAGGAGTTCTAAGTCAAGTCCTCCACCACCCTCTCTGTGAAATCCAGTGTTCTCAGTGTGCCTGTTCAAAGTAGCTGACACACACACACACACACACACACACACACACATTCTTTTGAGATTTGGATTTACACACACACACCTGGCACCTCCACCCAGATTATAAGGTAGATTTAGTGGCACCAGAACACTTGAAACCAGCTGCTTTAAGACTCTTACAAGGGTACATAATTACACTTATTAAAACTAATACTTGTACAAATGGTAGTGTTAACCAAGCAGCAAGACTTTCAGGAATGTGGAGTCACAGTGCAACTAAATAAATGGAAGTTCTCTCAAAGGTTAAATGCTTTCTAAAAGACCAGCCACAATGAAAGATTTAGATATATTTGATAGTAAATAATAAAAAACATGAAAATACTAAATATCTAGTTACAATAACGACTAGAGTTTCAGCCACAGTAAATATAAAAAAACAACACTGATGGAAAGACTCAGACCGATACAGAAAAAACATTTAACTAATCTCACTATATTTTTCTAACTGATTGAATAATTACTGTTCCCTAGTTACTTACTAAAGCAAGACGAGATGAAGTGGATTGCTGTCTCGTCAGTCCCCAAAACAGAGTGCACTTACCACATCTCACACTAGTATTCAGATACAATTTCAGTGCTGGATACAGAATTAAATTACATCTGGTCATCTGACTGTGTGGTTCCCACATTACCCCCTCACTAGAAACTAAGCCAGGATCTGGCACCGATGTGTCACAATACACACACAGAACTTTAGCTAACCTTTATTACAGCATCTGGAAATTGCAAAACAATTCTGACACTTCACCATTCCTGCAGAAACTAGCAAGCTATTCTCTGGCATAACAGGGTAGTTATTAGTTCACCACTAACGACAAAGGAGTAGGACCCCACTTCAGGCTTTTCACAGTCATTGCATCTCTGGCTGCATTCAGACCTGTGAGATAAAATCTTTAAGGACTAAACCAAGTCATTTCATTTCAGGCTATTTTTCTTAAGGTTAGCTAGGGTGAGCTTAACCCCTTTTTTTCCAGTATTCTCTGTTAAAATACATATATTTCATCAGTTACATCAATACAGTCTGACATACATGTATACTTCTTTTCTGTCCAGCAAGGCCCACTGTTGATACATTTTTAATGCACACAACTTTACGAATACATTTTTAAGACAAGCATCTGAACACATCAGTTTGATATTTGAATGACATATAATTCTTTATAAAATTCCAGATAGCTATGCTAGCATATGTTACACATGGACTGCCCTACTCTGGCACAGCTGGCACTACTGCACATCGTCACATCTCGTCCCCCTTTTGAAGATGCAAGCTACTTTTTCAAGTGACCCTGGAGAAACATTGCTTGAGAGGAATGAGCCTGTCTGGGATCACATTAACCTATACCCTGTCTTGAGAATCCATCTGCATTGGTAATTCTGACCCCACTACAGTGCTGCACTGTCATGTCATATGCCTGCAACCCTAGGCTCCACCTTAATAATGTGGCATTTTGCTGACTGGCTCAATGTAGCCATGTCAAGGGATTGTGTTCTGTAACCACAGTGAATTTCCTTCCATACAGATATGGCTGAAGTTTTTCCAGTGCCCATACTATGACTAGATATTGTTTTTCTACAGCTACATAGCATTTCTTCGTGGGGTGGAGTCTACAACTGAGATATACAACAGGGTGGTGTTCTTCCTCTGAGGAAACCTGAGTACAGCCTCCACCCCGTGGTTTGATGCATCTACCTGCAGAACAAATTCTTTGCTGTAATCTCAACTGGCTAACACAGGGGTCCTCCCAAAGCTCCTTTAAGCTTTTTGAATGCCTGCTGACAGTCAGGGGTCCACACAACCTAATCTGGCATGTTTTTCCTCATCAGGTCTGGGAATGGAGCAGCTATTGTACTGTAATTGGGAACAAACTTTCTATAGTACCCAGTATGACATCCCTCCCCTGGGCCAGTAATCAAGGAGCCTGAATCCTCACCTCTGACATCGGTGAGGGACATTCACTTGGAACAAAGATGGATGCACACAGTATTTCCAGATGCAGCTCTCTGCATCAAGTGTAATTTCCATTAAGAGCACACAGGGAACACAGTCAATCTGGGGTCTGGGTTTCCTTCTCTCTCTCTCTCTCTCTCTCTCTCTCTCTCTCCAGCCCCCAATAAGACCCCCCAGTTGCACAGCTGTAGAGCTCCTCAGCTGAGTGTGCAGGCCAAGTCCTCCAACATCCTCTCTGTGAAACCAGTGATCTGTGTCCGTGCTCCAAGTAGCTGACACACACTCTGAGTTTTGATATGCATACACACACACACACACACACACACACACACACACACACACACACACACACACACACACACACAAACACATCTGAGAAAAGGTTGGCACAGATTTACTTGCTCTGCTACCCTTTGCCCAGACTATAAGGTAGTTGCTGCCTGCACACACTCCAAAGCCAGTTACTCTAAGGCTCTTACAAGGGTACCCAATTATACTGAGTGAAACTAATATTAATACAAATGGTAGTGTTGGACCCGTATGGCAAGGCTGTCAGGAGTGGCTACAGTGTCGCCAAATAAATATAAGTACTCTCAAAGGTTAAAATATTCTCTAAAGGACCAGCCACAATGAAAACATTAAATATATTTAATAATAAATAATAAAAAGAACATAAAATGCTAAATATCTATTTACAATAAACACAAGAGTTTCAATCACAGGAAATATTAAAATAACGCTGTTGAATAGATTCACACAGATACAGAAAAACAAATCTTAACTAATCTCAGTATATTATCCTGACTGATCTAAAGAATTACTATTCCCTGGTTACTGACTAAAGTAAGGCAAGATGAAATAGGTGAGTGGTCTTTCTTCTTTGTCAGCTTTCAAAAATGGACTGCTCTGAGACTTCTGTTTCATCTAGTATTAAAACATAATTTCAGGCTCAGTTGCAGAATGACATCACATACTTCTGGTCATCTGACTTTGATTCCCATACTACCCCCCTTTACTACAAACTGGACCAGAATCTCGCACGTATGTGCCATAATACAAACACATAGAGCATTGCTAAGATCTGTTGCAGTCATAAAACAATTTTCAACTTCCACCCTTCCAGAGTAGCAATTAGTTCACCCCCAAGGACAATGCAGAAGGCTTTCTAGTACAGACTTTTTGTCTCTGGGTTTCCTTATATCCATCTGCAGTATTGGGTATCCCCTTCTTGTGCAGTATTATCCTGCTTGAAAAGCAGAGATCCCCTTTCTCCCCTGCTTATCTGCAGAGTTACACTCCCTGTCTGCCAACCAGATTCTCATCTCTTAAGGCAAAATGTTAAGGGCTTGTTCCCTCATCAAAAGGTCTGCCAGCCTTTCAGAAGTGGTGACCTGACAACCACTCACCCATCTATGAAAATAAATGCTTCGCTAAGTGGTATAATCACATACACACTCATCTGCCCTAAGTCTATGCTCACACATTTTTTTCTGTAAGCTTTGGGACTTAACTTAAAGCATTCCAATAAACATTGTTTTACCTTGTCATAATTTAAACAGTCAGTATCAGGCAATTTAGAAACGGTAGTCGCAGCTTTACCATGGAGTTAAGGGGGCCAGGAACTGTACCCAAACCCCTTGGTCAACATCATAGTTTCTACATACTCTTTCAAATATGTGAATAAAACTATTAAAATTATAACATTCTGTATACTGTGGAAGAAATTTACTGACTTTTTTTGCTTCTGGGGTTCAATTATTCCCTTTACCATTACTTCCATTTTTCTGTCAAAGGGTCAGCATGTCTCTATCATGTTGATGCTGTTTCCCAGTTTCTTTGGCCTCCAAACTTCACCGTCTCTCTGATGATTCTAAGTCCATATGTTTTGCCTTCAGTTCAAGTCTCTTCAACTCCAGATGGATTTTTAAGTCTTCTGAGGAAAAGGAGAACTGTCCTGATTCTGAGGGTTGCACATCCCCATCGCTAAACTGATTGTTTTCCTGGTTGCCAGTCTGTGCTGCAGCTGCAACTAAGGCTGAAATGCTTTCTTCTTTAGTCAGGTTGGCATGCACCAGTCCTTTAGATTTGCACACCTTAGGCGACTGGTTCTTTGTCAGCATGCCATAATCCTCTGCTGACATCTGTGCCTGCTTTCCCCTGATTAAACTAAACTGCAAAAAAAAAATGAAACTCAGTATGTTTACTTTGTGGCTGCTGAGAGTGCACACATCTTTATTGACAACTGCTTACAGTCTACAGAAATTCAGTTAATATCCACACTGCTGCTCACCAATATGTGACATCCCTCCTCTGGGCTAGTGATCCAGGAGCCTCAATCCCACCACTGCCACCAATATGTGATGTCCCTTATCTGGGCCAGTGATCAAGAAGCCTCAATCCTTACACTGACACCAGTGTTGAATGTTCACTCTGAGGAAAAAATAGACACACACTATTTTCAGTTGCTGTTCTCTGCGCCAAGTACAATTTCCGTTAAGAGCACACAGGGAAACAGGGAATGCACACTCCAGTCCTGGGACTGAGCTTTCTCTCCAGTCCCCATATAAGACTCCCCACTGACCATTACAGAGGTGCGTCCTTAGCTGGGTTTTCCAAGCCAAGTCCCCCACCACCCTCTCTGTGAAATAAGTGCTCTCAATGTCCCTGTTCAAAGTAGCTGTCATACACACTCTTTTGAGATTTGGATTTATACATAAATACACACACACACACACACACACACACACACACACACACACACACACACACACACACACACACACACACACACACACGCACACACACACACACACACACACACAGCTGGGAAAGGCTGGCACAGCTTATCCAGTCTGACACCTCCACCCAGACTATAAGATAGATTTTCTGTCACCTGATCACCCGAAGCCAGCTACTTTAAGGCTCTTACAAGGATACCCAATTTAGTAAAATTTATACTTATACAAATAATGTTAATCAAGCAGCTAGGCTTTCAGAAATGTTGAGCCACAGTGCCACTAAATAAATGCAAGTTTTATTTAGTTATTTATGTTTATTTAATATTTGTTGACTGGGAAAGTCTGACTAGTACAGAGACTATTTTTAACGGAGGCCTAGGGAGAAATTCTCCAGCTGTATGTCGTTTGGAGAGCAAATAAGCTGTACCAAGTACTGTCAGAGGTTAAATATTTTCTAAAAGACCAGCCACAATGAAATATTTAGATATATTTAATAATAAAAACATGAAAGTACTGAATATCTATTTATAATAAACACCAGAGTTTCAATCACAGGAAATATAAAAAACACAGATGGAAAGATTCAAACAGATACCGAAAAAACAGCATTTAACTAATCTTAATATATTTTTCTAACTGATTAAAGAATTAATGTTCCCTAGTTGTTTACTAAAGCATGGCAAGATGAAAGTGGATGAGTGTCTTGTCAGGTCCAAAAATAGAGTGCCCTCCTCACATTTCTCACTAGTATTCAAATACAATTTCAGTGCTGGCTGTAGAATGACATCACATCTGGTCACCTGACTTTGTGTTTCCCACACTACCCTCAGTAGAAACTGAACCAGGATCTGGCACTGATGTGTCATAATACACACATAGAATATTAGCTAAGGTTTATTACAGCATCTGGAAACTGTAAAACAATTCCAGTACGTCCACCCTTCCTGCAGAAACTAACAAGCCATTCTCTGGCATCCCAGAGTAGCACTTAGTTCACCACTAAGGACAATAGAGCAGGACCCGAGTCAAGGCTTTTCACAGACATGATGTCTCTGGATGCGTTCAAACCTGTGAGATAAAAGCTTTATGGCCAAAACCAAGTCTTTTTATTTCAGGCTATTTTTCTTGATTCTTAATTTTAGCTGGGCTGATCTTAACCACTTCCCTTCCAGTATCCTCTGTTAAAATATATACATTTCATCAGTTACAGCAGTACAGCCTGACATACATGTATATTTCTTTTTTGTCCATCAGGATCCACCGTTGATTCATTTTTAACACAAACATCTGTACAAATCAGTTTGATATTCAAATGACATAATTATTCACAAAACTCCAGCTAGCTATGCTGGCATATGTTACACATAAACTGCCCTACTCTGTCTGGTGCAGCTGGCACTACTTCACATCATCACTGGGGACATTAGAGATTTATATTTCTTATTCATCAGAAAATGTGTTCTGATGCAAAAATCAGTTCTATTAGCTAAGTGAATTAGTGTAATATTTTAACAAGTATTTCTGTTTTTGGCTTTTTTCATTATTTTTGTCTTTGTCCCTGATTGTTGTGCAAAGTAGTTGAGTTGAGTTTTCAGGTCATTTTCCCATGTGCTTTTAAATGATTTTATATTATGGCAAGAGTCTGGTTATGAGTTCCTGGTTTTACTGCACAGTTAGAAAATTACTTAACCACTTTGAGATGGAAGATATGAAAAAGAAAGACAATTATTTTATTTTATTTGTTTTTGTTTAGTGGGAAAGTCTGACTGGGTACAATGCCCCTTTTTGTGTGGAGAATAGGGCAGAAGAAGAACCTTAAGAAATAGTAGATGTACAACATAAAGTTTAAACAAGATCTAATGAAATGTGTATAAAATGCACTGAAAGTGAATAAACAGAAAATATCACACAAAGATATAAAGTGTAGTAAGTTTTAAGAAGTGCCATTAGTGTACATTACAGAAACAAGAAATTATCAGTATAAATGTAATACCATCACTAATCGGTGGGAAGTATCAAACTTTGGTGGCAAAAGTAATGTGATTCATGAATGCCTACACTAAGTGTATACAGTCTGTATTCAAGAGCTTCCCTTCCATATTTTTAAGCTGTGTATTTACTCAGAAAGATTATACTAAGTGTACACGTAGTCTACACTTTGTGATAATCTTTATGAACCCCTCCCCCCACTCAGTAGTTAAGGCAGCAACAAAATCAGTAGGAAAACTAAAATTAGGAGGAAGAAGATGGGAATTATGTTTATTTTGCCTATTCATGCAGTGTAAGCATTTATGAATCCATCCGGATATCTTTAATTATGCATATTGGTAAACTAATATCTAATAAACTAGTAAAAGAGGTATCTATATTTCTTACAGGAGGAGTGCAATAAGCTCACTTTAGTAAGACATAAAGAGCCAGTTGGGAAGAAATAGTTAAGTAGATAAGAGAAGGAAATCATAAGTGTTTAGTTATTTTTAACCTGGAGACTCAGGACATTTACATATACAAGTATAATTCATATGTAGTTTGAGGTTTATCTTAAAAGTGAGGAGATTGTTTATTTGCCTAATGGCGAAGGGAATGATGTTCCATACACCAGCAATACTTACTGAAAATAAGAAGTCCCAGTGTAAATTACTGGATTTTTGTGATTCTTTTAAGTGTTGGAGCTTCGACTGAAGTTTCGTGATGGCTGGAAAGTTTGAGGTATGGTGTAATATTTTATGTGTATATGATATGTAGTATGGTAGTTCTAGCCAGTCCAGGATCTGAAAGAGAATGCTGTGATGGGTTCGCTTTGGGAGGTTGGATGCAACTTTACTTTATTTTGTTATAACATTGTTCATACTTGTTCTTCGTGTACTCTGAAGATTAGTGAAAATCATAGATGCATACAGAGTAGAATATTACAGTTATCTTCCTGCTGTGGTCAGTGAGCAATGGCTTGGCTTTGTAAAGTTGCTTTAATTTGTGGTGGGTTTTTTTTTTGGACAATAGCACTGATGTGCTAGTCATATTTAAGCTTGCCCAATAACGTAATATGGGTGACTTTTTCTATTTTGGTACTGTTAGATGGGACTATATTTAGTGCAGTGCTTCCTGGTGGGAGGGTATTAATTATTTAACAGCTTTTTGGTTGTATCGGTTCTTCAGAACAAACCCAGAATGCTGAATGTAATCCTTCTTACTTAAGCTTGCCTAAAAAAATAATCCTGTGTTCCTTTAAGCAGAATAATATCTGTTGCAAGTGTTCTGTATCAGATGTGCATCACCTAATACATAATTGTTTATTACTTTCCAGGGAGTAGTAGCATCTTAACCTGGGTTTAGCTGTCAAAGGTTAGCCAGGTCTTTGGTTTTCTTGAAAAAACTATTTTTGTCTGACTTTTATATTCCCTAAATTCTGAGTCTGTATACATTCTAGATTTATAAACTCATGCATCAAAAGAAACCAAACTTTGCTTTCTTTTCATGCATGAGTTTATGAAAAGGTGTTGTTTTTTTTTTTGCTGCTTCTTCATTACATTCTAGATTTAACCAGATTAATCAAACAAAGCCAAGGTGCTTTAAAGCTGGTGGATCATTAGCCACATGTACACCAAAAATAACATCACAACCATAACATTCTGTTTTTTGGTTATGCATTCTAGTCCACATTTATGTTGTTTATCATGCAACAAACTATTTCCCTTTAATGGTTGTAAGAATACAACATCATGTAGCCTGAAACTTTCTAGCATGTAGCCAGGGCCAGAAATGGTATTAGAAACAGGACTTAAAAGGGTTAGCAGGCATCAAGCTCTGAGGATTTATAAGCTCCTTCTGTATTATCTAGGGCCATTGTGCAATTGAAACCCAGTGCCAGCACTGTTTACAATTCAGAAATGTCACGTCTGTTACATGTAGTTCTGCAATACTGCAGTGCATCACAAAACCTTGTGATACTTGGTAGCAGTGCAAGTGAGGCTGCTTAGCATACTGTACATCCAAATATACAAAGCCTGTCCTTGTTATAATATGGTGGTAAAACCATATAAATACAGCTCAACCCATTACAATAAAGAAAGGTATTTGCACTATAGAGTATACCCTTGAAAGCAGGGCATCTGTGTAAGTATCATAGCATCACCCCTCAAATACTTGACCCTGCTGCTTATGTTACTGGTAGCAAGGGAATCTCCATCATGAAAAGATGACTTATTAGGTATGTGTATGAGCTGGATAGCTTCCGGGTCTTCCATACTACACTGATACATTTTTGGTTGATAACATGCTCTGGAAGTCTAAGCATTCAGATTTTATTTTTTGGCACACTTTGCTTCTCTTGTCTCACAGTCATCAATTCCCTCCTTTTTAATTGTCTCATTTGTTCCCCATCACTGGGATGAGGATCATCTGGTACGGGTCATCATTAAAGGTTACCAGGAGTTGTTCATGTTTTTAATAGTTCACCTCCATTTCCTTGTGCACATCTACTTATGCTAGGGAAGTTATAATCTGCAACATGTTCTCCATGTTAGATGGTTCTTTAGATCAGCAAAGGAAGTATGCCAGCAAGTAACCAAACTTGCCAATCTCAGACCATAGGAGCTGGCTTCTCAGATAATTACAGGAGAAATCTAACCATCACTATATCCTTCCAGAGCATGCATGACTGCCACCCCAAAGAAAAGTAAGAAAGCTGTGCCTCTTCACTCCTCTCTTGTAGTTTGTCACAGTTCTTTTTATTTAATTATTTATCATGGTGTTGTTGACTGTGTTAGTACTACTAGGTTGGCAGCCTCTTTTCAGGAGAGACTGAAGGTGGTATTCATACTCTTAGGCGAAATTTGACCAGGGCATCAGACAACTTCACAATTTGTCATTGTTACGAGCAGGGCCCATTTTGCAACAACACTTACTGTTTCTGTTCCAGGCACAAAGGCAGCCCGCAGAAACAGGGAGGCAGATGGTGAGAGAAAGAGATAATTCAGTGGTAAGAGAAATGGCGGGGAAAGCAAATATTGAGACCAGAGAATGTGTGCAGGATTTTGAGGAGATGTTTCCAAGAAATCTGTTTCGTGGAGATGTCAGCAAATAATGGCTGCATAATTACAACCCTCCAGTCAGGAGGGTTGCAGGACGAGCTACTTAAAGAAATGTTGATGCAGAGACGGCCAGAAAATGAAGGAGATGTTTCCTGGTGAACATTGTGGACAATACAAAAGGAGGATGAAGAGGCAATCCTGAAGAATAGTGCTAAGATGGAAAAGAAAGCATATGCAGAGAAAATAAAAGAAGGCAAAAGGGGAGTAGCAGGACAGAAGGAAATGAAAAATGGAAGTAAGTAGTAAGAATTCAAAGTAAAGAAAACAAAGTATGGACAGGTATGAAGTGTGGGACAATTTAATGGCTCCTTTGGGTATAAAAGCACATGAGGTAAGAGCATTTATTCTTAACAAAGGGACATTTTGAGTAAAACAAAACAAACGAAAAAAAAAAACAAGGCAATCTTGACTAGTAAAAATATTACAGTATTGTTCAGTAACTCTGGCATGCTCAAAAAGTTGGTATTTATGTGTTTGTTACTTGTCAACATTATATCTGAGGCTGTTTTGTTCAGTGGAAAAGTTTATTGGAGAATATGAAAAAAAAAGACTGTAACCCTTGCAATCTTTATGTGATAAGCATTTAACAGGCAAACAAAAAAGAAAATTTGTGTATAATTTTGAACAGAGGTGGAAAGACATACTTTGAAATGATGTTTGAAAGCTTTATATAAAGAAGTACTGAATATTGGAAATATTTAGGACAAAAGGGGTTTATGGACTGGTGGATGGGATTGTAATATTGTGTTAAAAACAGAAAAAATATACGTATACCAAGCAAAATAAATGTGGAGGGGAATAGGGGTGTTGTAAAATACTAAGGATACCCCAAAACATGTTTTTTTTTTGTAGAATAGAAGAACATTTGATAAGTAACTAGGGTAAAAGAAAATATATTTCTGGGGGAAATAGGACATGATGCAAAAATGTAAATTGAAATGTTATGAACATAACAATATTGGAAATTTATGGATGGATAAGAGTAAGGAAAATGAATGAGAAGAAAATGAACAAAGAGAAGAACATTTTGAAGTAATAGAAATAGAAGAAAAATTAGATGAGAAAAAATAAAGATGACATAGAAGAAGGTTATGAAATAAGTGATTAAGTGATGACAGATTGGGAGGCTTGTAAAAGAAAAAATCTATTGGTGAAAGAAAAAGAAAATTTATAGGGATAAGTACAAAAGAAAAAAGAAAGAAAATAGATGAAAAAGAATGTATATGATTAATGATTCGAGGTTAGTATAATGGTTAAGGTGTTTGACTCACAAACACAAGCTACTGTGTTTGATTCTCACCATTGGGAGAGAAGTTGGCTAGGCTTAGAATGGGTATTAAAAAACTTAGCTTAGTAACTAGCTATGAGCTTATGAAACCATGAATCTAAGGGAACATGAAAATTGCCGAGTGCTTTCTGTAAATGTGGATAATGTTAAGAATATAGTAAGAAGAATACAGATTTTGGAGTGGTGTAAAAGATATGATGTAGATGGAATTATATAAGAAGACAAGATTTTTAACAAATGAAATATGACAACTAGAGAAAGTATGGGGAGATAATCTGGAATATCAAATGAGAGAGATTCTGGAATAGCTGTATTCTGTAGAGCTACAGTAAACATACTGGATATAACTTTAGCAAAAATGGGAAGATTAGCCATTGTATATTTAAAATGAAAATAACCAATGTGTTGAATTATAACATTATATGCCTATACTAATTGAAAAGAAAATGAAAGCTTATTTAATCAGGCTATATAGTGGTAAATATGAATATTATAATAACAGGATACTTTAATTGTGATTTAAGAGGCAAGCATTAAAAGAAAAGAAACTTCTTCTTCTTCTTTCGGCTGCTCCGGTCAGGGGTCGCCACAGCAGATCAACTGTTTCCATGTTTTCCTGTCCTCTGCATCTTGCTCTGTCACACCAACCACCTGCATCTCCTCTCTCACCACATCCATAAACCTTATCTTAGGCCTTCCTCTTTTCCTGTTACCTGGCAGCTTCATCCTTAGCATCTTTTTCCCAGTATACTCTGCATGTCCAAACCAACGTAATCTTGCCTCTCTGGCTTTGTCTCCAAACCTTCCAGCCTGGGCTGACCCTCTAATATACTTATTCCTAATCCTGTCCATCCTCGTCACACCCAGTGGAAATCTTAACATCTTCAACTCTGCCACGTCAAGCTCTGACACCTGCCTTTTTGTCAATGCCACTGTCTCCAACCCATATAACATAGCTGGTTTCACTACCCTCTTGTAGACCTTCCCTTTCACTCTTACTGGTACTCATCTGTCACAAGTCACTCCTGACACTCTTCTCCACCCACTCCATCCTGCCTGTACTCTCTTTTTCACCAAACTATATAAGAAAAATGTTGTAATATGTGGCAAGTTAAAACACCTGGACAAAAATTCATGGACTTACAAAAGGGGCATGTATAAAACTGAAATCGATTATTTTATAGTATCAGAAGGTTTAGTTATAGGAGAAAGGGAGGTAGTGGAAACAGGATTTTGTGATCATTTTGCAATATAGCTGGAGATAAATAGGTAAAGGAGTAAAAAGGATCAATAAGAAAGAATGGAGTGAAGAAGGAAAAATATTAGCAGTAGTGTTATGGAATAACCATATTACTGTGAAAACCATTTATAAAAACTGGTCAGAATATTGGATGATATTTAAGGAAAAAAAATATAAAAATGTTTTTTCTTTTTTTTACATTTTTTACAGTGGCAATATGATGTGAGAAAAGTAGAGAGAAAAATGTAAAATAATATATGATGCATTGGAAGATTTAGAACATAATGATAGAAAGTTTTCTGATAAAGAAAAATAATTGTGTGAAACAAATCAAGAAAACATACATGACTTGTTATACAAGCAAAGATATTCTTTACTGGGAAAAAGAGAGTAAGTATTATGTTACTTAAGCAGCGTAATAAGAGAAGTAAAAAATATTATGAATAGTGCAGTACAATATGTACAAGAAATGTTTAAAGAAAAAAAATGAAAGTCTTGAAAAAACATGGAAAGTAAAAACCAAAGAACTGGATACTTAACATAAACAAAACCAAGCAAACATAAAATGTTAAGTTGGCAAGGGAAAGAAGTATCCAACAGAACTGTGGGTCTGTTTCTGATGAAGTTCTTGTGAGTTACATTAAAAGAACAAAAGCACTAAACAGAGTCCATTTTTATTTGGATACTACTTTTCCTTGCCAAGTTAACTTTTTTACTTTGTATGCAAACATAAAGGAAAAAGACAATAAAGAGTTGGAAAATGAGATTTCTTTAAATGAGCTAGATAAAGTATTAGGGCATGCAAATATAGATTTGGCTGCAGGACTAGATGGAATAGGGTGTGAAATGTATAAAAAATTAAGGAATTGGCAAAAATATATTTTTAAAGTTTTTTAATGAATGGTTAAATGAAGGTTTTATTTATAAAGAATTATGTACTAGAATACTTAAATTCATATGGAAGAAGGAAAATGGATGACAAGTAGAGACTGTAATAGTATTGAATAATAATAATTATAAGATCTTTATGAAAATAATACAAAAGAGATTTGAAACTAAAATGGAAAATATTATGGAAGATAGTATATATAGTACAAAGGGGAAGGGTTGTCAAGAATTATTAATGATAGAGAAATTATGGATAAATAAAAAGATGAGAGGTTAGTAGTAAAATTGTATAAATATAAGTATGATACATTTGGGGACATGGTGAAAAGAATGTATAGATGAAGAATTAAACTATTACCAAGAAAAAAAACTATTTTTGTGGAAAAGAAAAAAATGATGATATAGAAAAGTATGGTATACGAATGTAGTGATAAAAACACTTATGTAAAGCCATAGAAAAATCTAACAGATTAAAACAATTAAGGCTATAAAAATAAGAAGCAAATGGTTTAATCAGAAAGTAGAATGTGATTTTTAATTTTGTGGAGATTTGTAATACATAAATTGAAATATGCCATATAACAGGAAATGTGATATAATTTGCTTACATTGTCAAGAAGAAGAAACTACAGAATGTGCTTTGAAATGTAAAAGAGTAAAAAAACTATGGGAAAACTATGTATAGAAGATTTTTGCAAAGATATGAAAGATGTGGATTAAATAAATATGGATATTTTATCAATAGAAGCAAAGAATATGTTAAAATAACTTTTATTTCATATAGGTTATATAGAATGAAAGAGTAAATGAAATTATGTTTAATAGTAAATAGATTTTAGCAATGATATTAAGTAAAATCAGATGGCATTTATGGAAAAAGGAGTGGGGGGTCTAATAGGGATGAAAATTTAGTATGATTGTAAAATAAGTTATGAATATGGTTAAATAGATTTATATGTATATGTATTTGTACATTTGTAAATATTTATAAATATGTAATATGTCATAAATAAAATTATTTTGTGTATATAAAAAATGACTCCTCCTCTTTTCTGTAGATGCCATTGGATCTTTTGCATTCAAGTGAGCTACCACCAACTCAAGCAGATGGGGTCTTGGTTTAACATCTCATCTGAAAGTCAGACTTTTTGTTGTGGTTGCATAAGGGTGCCTGGTCTATGATCTCCTCATGACATTATGTGTGCGTGTGTTCTGTTTGTTTGTTAACAATGTACATATCTGGAGTTGTAGTGCTACCACTATTTCTGCAGAACAGTGTTTGTTTTTTGTTCAACCTGCTGTGGTGACAGCCTTATTTTTGAAGAACTCATTTTTCATTTGATGAAAGCGTAGAATAAAAGTATTGTTATGCTAAAAGTACCTCAGCAGCCTATTATTTGAATACACTAGTGTTTTTGTTTTATTTTTGCATTGTTTTTTTTTCTTATCACTTTTTGGGAAGATTGTTCCAGTTTTTTTATTCTACTTTGGTGATAGCCTTCCCTGCAGCACTAGCACAGTCCCACGTTTGTATCTAAAAGCTATTTCAACTACATGGCAGTAGTTTGCACACAACTGTAGTACACACAAGAGCAAGGATATGGTGGGGGGGTTATAGATTCCCCATGCCAGTTCCTGGTCTTGCCTTTGCTTGCAGCCACGACATACCATACATATATTGACTGTTGCCATTATTTCACCGCAGCCTTTCAGTGATGCCTCCTCACCACCAACGTTCCATGCCACTTCCACAAGTACTGTATGTTAAAATAGTACACAGCCCACATGACCTGTCCAAGAACAACCTTTTTGACATGTCAGCTGCAAAGCTTGCCATATAGCCTACCTCAATATACTCCCTGTTCTTCACAATGTGAACATCAGTGAAATGTTATTACTTTTAGTACTAGTATGCTCCTGACTCACACAGTGCAATGTTAACTGTCCACTACTCTGTACTTGTTTTAATATGCAACACTGCATGACTGATGGTGGCTGCCCTGTTCTGTGTATGAACAGTGCACATTTTATTCTTGTGTTCTGAATAGCCTTTATACTCTCATTTATAACATGGAGACTATTAATCAGTCCACCTTCCTGTTCTTTAAACTGCTTCCAGAATGCTATCAGAGCAGTGCTGGGGGTGTACACTGCTATATAAGCCATAATTCAGGACAAGCCTTGCACATATATATTTGCTTGTTTATTTAAAAATTGGACAGTTATATTACTTCATTTTTAAAAGTATGTTTTTATAACAAACGTAATATATAGTTTTTCAAAATGGAGTTGCTTGCCATAAGAAGAATTGTTTTTCATTTTAATATACGCATTTTAACAACAACAATCTGTCTCTTTAGTTTGTCTTTTAGATTTCCCCTCATAATATAAGTAGACGGGTGTCTAAGCAGTTACTGATCGTTTTTTGTTGCTTTAAAATTCTTATTTCCTGCGACTGCATCACCACCGTACTTTTTTTCCTCATCATCTCCATCGTTCCCCTATTATGCTTTGATACATTAGAGGAATTTCTTATTTTAATTAATTTTCCAAGTCAGCAACAAAGCGAGACAAGACCAAAGAATCCGGAAACCAGCACTATAGTATAAACGTATTTTATTAGAAACGTTTTCGCTCCTCAAAGAACGGGAGCTTCTTCAGACAGATAAAAGAGCGCCAAACAGTTTTTTTAAATACTCAAGGTTTTGAATGAATGATGTCATATCCTTAACAACCAGGATATTCAACAATACACCTTTTAGTAAGCTAAAAGTAAAAGCGCTCGACATGAATTCCTCGACATAAATTAAAATCCCTAATCAATAAGGAAAACATTAATTTTACACTTTAAAAACTTCTTGATGGGAATGACTTCCCTTACATAAAAATGGTCTACGAGGTGCTTGAATCATACACACACCCCTTTTGGGGCGACAGTATTCACAATCTGGGTTATAAAATAATGTTACCCATTATACCCAAATACCTATATATTATAATAGGGGTAAGCACCTCTATTCGAAAATGCATTTACCCTAAGAGTACATTTAAAAAGACATAATATGTACAAAAACATTTAAAAACATTTGCAGTTCAACCAAAGCTAAAAACCAAAAACGGATCACTGCTGGTATATTTATAATAGTGGAATGGTATACAACTTAATTCCTTAGATAACTCTTGTATTTTAAAAGGACAGAAATGTTACAGGCTTCATTAAGACCCGGGGGGGAAAAGCATTTAAGAGCAATTGCCATTCTAGCTCTTTAATTTCAAGTAGGAGTGATTGAGGACCCCCCCTAATACCAACTTTAACTGAGTCGATCCCCATAAAACAAAAACTATGTCCAACATGATCTAAGACATGTTTTGAAAGGGCGTTGTCAGTTTTTCTGTTTTTTATGGCGTAATTATGCTGGTAAACCCGGTCCCGCAGCCTGCGGTCCGTTTTGCCAACATAAAAAGCCGAACAACAGTTACAAAAAGCAATGTAAACTATTGATCTAGTGTCACAACAAATCTTGTGTTTGATGTAAAACTTTTCATTCCTTATAACAAAAGAGTTACCTGTTTTTAATAATCTACACCAATTACACATCCCACAGGAGAATGTCCTTGTCTCGCTTTGTTGCTGACTTAATTAATTTTCCCATCTTCTGTCCAGACCATTGAGCCCTTTTGTGACCTTTATCACCTATTCATTCTTCAGCTGGCTAACCTTACCTGGATTGCCTGTGTGGGTGAGTGTCGAGCCAATGTATGAACCATTATCTTAGTTCAGTTCCGTTTGTTTGTATATTTTTTTGTCCTTTCCTGCCCCAGCACCTTGCATACATTGATGTCATTTTGGGCAAGCCGTGGTTGACCACTGCCAACCTCCAAGATTTTTCAGTAAGGTTTGGATCCTCTAGTCTCCACTGTGTGCTGTTGCGCTTGTTGCAGGTCCTGTCCCTTCCACAGAGAATGATAATAAGAACATGCAGAGTTCAAACAGAAAGTAATTGAAGGTGTGCATAAGAAGTTTGTCATTTTGTTGCTTTCTGAGCATAATCACAGCGTTCTGTATACTGTATAGAGGATTACGAGCTGTTCGCTGATGCTAACTGCATTATTATGTGTTTGAGACATGGATGCCATAAATTTACCTTGAGAGCAAAGGTCAAGAGGTGAATCTTGGCATCCATGTCAAGAACACATAATATTAGGTAAGCATCGGTGAACAACTCATAATTCTTTGAAGTGTACTAAGGTTTATCTGTTCCATATACTAGAAGTTAGAGTAAAAAACAAACAAACAATAAAACCCTAAGTGGTTTTCTGGCTTCCAGAGCTGTAATACGCTTACTGAGTGCTTTTAGAAAGGTAGTGTAACACAGTCCCTTATGCTTACAATCACCTTCCATGCCTCTCAACTGTCCAGATTTTTCCCTCATGTTTTGGGTGTATTCCTCATAAAGTCCATGTTTTTGATAAATTACTGAGGATCAAAGACACTAAGTAATGGCTTAAATTTAGGTTTCAAACTTTGTATCCTTCAGAAAAATCATGTGAACTCACATCCTGTTATTCTAGTAACTTTATAAGTTTAGATCATGAAGTCAAGGGCATGTTTAGACAGAAACAAATTTTATTTTGCCACTGTCATTTGTACTGGCAGATTTTACTACCTAGCTTGACACCCAACCTTAATAACTTTAGCAGGGGATGCTAAACATTTGTCAGGGTTAGTCTTCCACCACTCTGACATTTAACTGCTTTGTCTTTTTCTGAATATCATAGCTTAATGAGTTTGTTTCATGCACTACAAAGTAATTAGATGAGAATATTTACCTCCACAATCTTCTGTTGAGGCATAAACTAATCTTAGCAACTAATGCAATGTCAGTTTGTAAAGTCATTATTGCTGTTTGAGTCTTGATAACAAAAAAAGTAGTAGAGTATTAATTTATTTTGCAGTGCAGTTGTGTAGGTAACCATCAAAACATTTCCACTCTGTGTGACATAAAAGTGTAGATCTGATGATATTGTTTACAGACTTTTTTTCTGCAGTTGCAATCCTTGTTTTGCTAAATTATATCCAACGTCACTAGTGAGAATTGGTACCATATCTTTTATTAGGGCAAAGGTTGCTTCTCTGAACTGGGAGCTGTCTGAGCAGTGAGTACCCCTGTAGCTGCAAGTTTGCACATTTCTCTTTCTCTTGTATCAACATAGTACTGTAGTACTCTCTTAGCTGGCCTTTAGTTCAGAACTGCAGCTATTAGGATGACAGGTAATTATGTTGGGTTCTTTTTAAATCATTATACAGCAAAGGTTTTTAAGCAGGTTCCACAAAACAGGTAAACAATGCTTTGTATCATACATATTTATATGTATTTTGACAACCCTTTCTCATAGTTTACAAAAGTGATAGATTAGTTAATTCAGTAAATTCAGCGACATGCTTCATGAGTTTTTAGACACCTTTTTTAAATTATCACTTAAGACACAGGCAACCCGCGGTAGTGGTGCTGCGGTAGCGTTGTCACCTCACAGCAAGACGTTGTCCCGTTCTATTCTCAGCTAGAGCGTCTTCTGTGTGGAGGCATGCATGAATGGGCATACCTTCGTTGAAGGTTGTGCATCAGGGCTGGTAACTCGGCATGTAAAAATCCACTACCAAACATTAGCGGACCGGAGTTCCGCTGTGGCGACCCCTAACCGGGATAAGCCGAAAGACACAACAACACAACAACTTAAGACACAGGCAAACATACATTCACACTTCATGAGTTTTGGTATTAAAACTTACATTTCTGTGATTTGGGAAACAGTCCAGCAGTGAAGAACTTGAGCAGAGTAATGCAGTGTCTGAA
Source organism: Protopterus annectens (assembly GCF_019279795.1). Lineage (NCBI taxonomy): Eukaryota > Metazoa > Chordata > Ceratodontiformes > Protopteridae > Protopterus > Protopterus annectens. Next base: position 811,191,452 of record NC_056737.1, read on the forward strand.
TGATAAAGGAGGAACTGTGAATGTGCTAATCAGACTGTAGAAAATGCTTTACTCTGTTAACTCTGTTCCATGTGACATGCTTTAGTTGAAATTAACCTTCCAGGGGAGAGACGCAGAGGCACCAGATGTTTATGCACTGCTTTAGCTGACTTGGAGATGAGAAGTAAAAGGTAGAGGTCAGTGTAGTTGTTTCATTTGATAGGAGGTTGAGCAGTGCTTAAAAGTGGAATATCACTTTATAAATATCTTTGTGAAGTATGTTAATAATAAAAGTGTAAAAAAATATGAAGAGTCTAAGCATGTTTTCAGATGATTCTGCATATGTTTGAGAAGGATTAATTTGGCATTCACTATAACTGCAGAGAAATGTAGTTGAAGGTGGTGAATTCTGAGTTTACTACAATATGGTGCAAAATACTAGGTATTACTGAGAGGCAGGACGGGCCTTCTGGTGATGACAGTAAGATGTGCTAAGGAAACAAGTCAGCCAAGATACTGTAATGAACATTACAGCTGTGTGTAGAAGTGTAACAATGGTGGGGCAAAGGGGGCAGCAACAAAGAGAACAAGGCCTTAGAGAGTGCAACTGTGAAGTGCTGCTGCTGCAGTCTTTTTTCTGTCCCAGCGTTTCTAAAGATTGTCAACTTCTAGGAAAGCAGGCATCATTTTCCTTGGAAGTCTGTCCACAAGTTTCCCTATCACTGCTGTTAGGTTAAGAGACTTGTATTTACCTGCTCCCTCCTACTTTATACAAGGGCATCATAGTTATTGTTTTCCATTACTCAGGGACTTCTGCAATGTTGAAAACCTTGGTTAGAATCATGTAGCACAGTGGCATGTTCCTGAGGATCCTGTGAGAAAGCCCATCAGGTCCTTGTGCCTTCTCCTGCCTTAGGGAAGCAATTTGCTTCTTAACCTCCTCCCTTCTGTGTCCTGGTGTCTGTCCTGTACTCCCTACATTCTGACCTAATTTCTTCCTGGCCAGGCATACTCCCTTTGCTTCAGTGTTTACAAAATAAAAAAACTGGTACCTCAGCTTTTTCACAGACATTTGCAATCATCTTCCCATCTTTGCTCAGCCTGGCGAAGTTTGCACCCCCCCACCTTCTTTCTGCGATATACCTAATGAAATCTTTGTCCCCTCCTGATATCTGGACATCTTCTGCCAGCTTCCTTTCAACTTTTGCATTTGCTGCCTTTGATTCTTTTGTTGCTATTTTGTTGTCTTCTTGTCTTCCTTGCGTAGTGCTTTATCCACTGTTACACTTCCAGTTTCTAATGCTCTTTTTGGCCTATTCACTAGCCTCACCTTCATGTATAACCACGCCGGCCTTCTCTTTTTACATTTTCTGCAGACTCATCTTTAACTCTGAATACAACATTCTCAACCACTTTTCCATCCTTTCTTTTTTCACTGTCTGTAGTGTAATGACTCATCTTTGACCATCTTCCTTAGTTCATCCTAATACACTTCTCTATAAAACCAACTTTATATTTGTGCTGTTATGCTTCTCCCCATTGTAAACACCACTGTGGCATAGATATTGTTGGGTAGTGGCATTTTTCATCTAGGCATTATCAATTCTGTTCTTCATTAAAATCACATCCAGATTTGTGTTCCTTTTGATGGACTTTCACAGTTTGACTGAACCTCTCATGATTGAAAACTTCATTTGTTTCATGCTTCCACTCTGCCCTGGAACATGGAATTTTCCTCTCTGCTCTTGGACGATTCACATTTCTCATGACTGGCTGTAACTTTCTTCTTTCTACACCATGCCTTTATTCTCTCCTGCAGGCTGCCATTTATCCTCCTTTGGCATGTCTGCAGCTGTTAATTACTGCAGTTAGCTAAAAGAAAGCTAATATGTTTATTATTTCACAGTTGTAATGAGGCAGCATTTAATGTGCTGTCTGTAGTTTTGCAAGTCACACCTAAAAGGTGGCATACAGATATTTAAGGCAGTCCACAAGTGTAGCTCGTGTGGGTTCTCAGGCTCCTGATCTGTTAGGGCAGAAGAAAGACAATAGTAAAAGGGAAATATGCCTAATATATTTAAGACATAATGTCAAGCTGTAGAGTTGAAAGGAAAGGTTGCTCTAAATAAGTACTGGGGCTCACAACCAAAACATGGATTATTTGGGTCTCCAACACTGGTTCTGCTGGTGTCAAGGTCTCCATCTTTGGGGTCGATCTCTCCCACACCAGTAGGCTCCTTCTGACACTCCAGAAATGTGATGTTGATAAATTTTATCCAGGCTTATTTGCTGGTCTGGACAATTGAACCCTTTGTCAATGTTTGTAGAGGTTGGACCCATTCTTTTGGAGCATACACCTGGTCTCCCACAATTGGCCCATAGGGATTTAGAAATTCCTTAATTGGTCACCTCTATGAGGCTGGATTTAGCAGGACTGAAGCCCATTTTGTCAGCATTGTCCAGTCTTGTTCCCTTAAGGTGTACAGTGGGGACTTTGTACTCCACAAATGCCTTACTGTCTCGGTCTTTAGAATGCTGTTCTTCCTCCTGCTGGAGGCAGACCCTGAAATTCTTTCTGTAGGACCATTAACACTTTGGAGACTGTCTTTATAATTTCCTTTTATTCACACCTGGTGGTGGATTATAGGTAAATGACCATGCCTTTCACAGAGTTCAGGGAATGTACTTTCAGAATGGGTGGAGTATCAGGACTCGAGTCCAAATGAACCTGCTGCATTCTTTGTTGATTATGTTCTCCTTTAGGGGCATGTTGTATGGCATCTTCTTGCATCCCCACTTTTTTCTTTGTCTTTGGTGAGTTGGTATTTGGGTTGTTGTTCTAGCACACAGACCATGAGTGGGTTAGGACAAGGGTGTTTCTACTGCTCTTGGCATCTCATTCCTATGGCCTTCACCATCTTCCTTTCCAGTAGCTCATTGCAGATGGAAAGTCAGCACTTCTTGCCATCACCTTTAAAAGGTATTGGGTGGCTTCCCTGAGTCTGCAGCTGCTATGCTGTCCTGATGGTTACTGCTTAAACCCCTTCAGACAATGTTCTTCCTCATACATCTTTTTTCTCAGACATTAGCTTGCCATTTATACATGGCTTGACAAGGTGACTCCTCTTGCTTATGATCTGCTTCCCAGTAACTTGAGTTCTGTGGTCTTCCATATTGTCTCCTTTTTATACGAAAAACATGCTAGAGAGGAACTTCACAACCAATGAAAGGGCAACCAAGAATATCACCTATAAAGCAGAGGGTGCTGCTTCCTAACCTAACTGTGCTATTCAGGATCATAGCTGTGTTCCTGGGTGGTCTGCAGTTTTATGAGGTATGTCGGAAGAAAAAATTCAGACGAGTCGCGTCTGCCTCCGGTGATGAATTTTCCTTTATTAGCAGTTAATCAGATTACACAGCATGTTGGCCAAGATGTCCGGTCTGGACTGATCTGATCTGATCAACTTGTTTACTAACATCAACTTTTATACTGCAAGCAAAACAACTTTTTTGTTACATTTCTGACCATTGACAGTTGGCTATGAAAAACATATAGGAAAAACATGTTTATCACAAATTACCTCAAACCCACAGCTAGTACAGAACGTTCAAGAAGTACAAAATGTTCAATTCAACAATGGTAGCTCAAATTTTCCAGGACACACAGCCTGCCCCAGTAAATTAACTCTTACTTGGCCGTGCGTCCTTATCCCAGGCTTCACTGAGCTATAACCAAATCTCTTTATTCTGAAATGCAGAAAACAGATATCATTCAGGTTCATAAGCAATGCTGCATTTTGTTCACATATGATGCCCATCTTTGATAGGCATATCCCAACAAATAACATGTTCACTTTGCAAGAACAGGAAAAAGACAAATAACAGTATGTTTTTAAAACTTTTTCTCTTAACATTTCCCCCCTGAAAACACTTTTATTTGTCTTTTATTTCAGCAATATATGGTAAAAACTAAGTTTTTCTTTGCATACATTACTTCATTGGCAAGACAAATTTTTAAACTTCAAAAACATTTGCAAAGAGTCACATTTCAATGTATTCACTTTCACCAGTCTGTTGCAATTGCTGGTACATCGTCTTCATAACAGCAGTATCAACCAGTCTTTGTAGAAGACCTCTGATACAGGGTATACAACAACAACCACATGCCACCACGATAGCCACAGCGACTCCAACGGACACCAGGAAACTGCTGATGAGATGACTCCATTTTCCAAGCCACGCTTGTAGAAAATCTGTAAAGGGATCATTTACCCCATAGTTCTCTGCCAATTCTTCGGATAACATCTCCAAACCTTTCAAAGCTCGAGTGATACTTTCATCAGGCGCAGTGTTGTTTGGAATATATGTACAACAGAAAGTCCCAAACATCTTGCAAACTCCTCCTTCTTTGGCCAGGAGCATATCCAACGCAATTCGATTCTGCCATGCCACCTGCGAAGTGGCCTCCAGTTGTTCAGCAATTCCTTTCAATGCATCTTTGGTATAGTTCACAAAATGCTGCTGGTTATAGTAAATGTAGTTGATCCAGTCCACATTCTTATTAGGTTGAATCCAGACAAAGATGGATGTAAAGCCAGCTGCTATTTGGTTTATTACTGTGTATTCATCAGGTACGCCTCTTGGTACGCCAATGCTATCGATGTAGACACCGTCATCGAAAGATTGCTTCGGTGCCTCTCTTTTTCTCCTATTCAACCACTTTGGCTTTATTTCAAGTTCTCTTACGAAATTACTTGCTGGAACTGGGAAAATGTAGAATGGCAGAATTAACTTTACAAGTGCTCAAGTTCCCTTCCAGGGAATCGTAAGCCTTGATCTGAGTTTGTTGTTTCCACATAACCACCATATGTCTGCTAAACTATGAGTTTGGTTCTCCAGAAATGGATTCCCATTGTCATTCACAGTAACATTGCAATAGTTCTGTCCTATATTGCATAATTTTTTCCTGTGCCATCTCTGGAAATGCACATATACGAACTTGGATAGGAAATCGCTGCAGGTGGTTTCTCAACTTTGCTTATGACCTGAAAACGCTGAGTTTCATCTTTGCATTTATCTTCAGTTTTGTTGAAGAATAATTTTAACAGACACATTAGGTTACCTTCATCTTGCATCAATGGGACTGTTGCTAATTGTTGTTTACCTTCAGCACAAGAAATACAGTTCTCACAATGTGCTTCTCGGGTACTATATCTAACCCAAGATAACCATTCATTATGGTGTACGAATCCCGTCGAGTAACAATTGTTCTTCTTTTGTGAAGGCAAAATCTGCTTTATTTGTAGCATTCTTAAGACTTTGTACTTTAAGTTGGAGGTTCCCCAAAGGATCAGTTCTAGTTGGAAGAGACACTCCGATTCCATAAACTCCTGCATCACTTTCTTGTGGTGACATAATGGTTATAGTAACTACTCCGGTACCTTGGAAATGCGCAATTTTTATTCTTTGTTGCCTGCTTTTATCTTTCTCTGGTATCACTGCACCACTTGTTTCCCATCCATTCACATCTGTTGACCACCAAACACTTGACCAGGATGTACAGTCTCTATTGCACAAGTATTTTGCACGAGTCAAGAAATTATTATTGTTCCATTTAGAACAGTCCAAAATTCCTTCACAAAGTTTCACCTTAAACACAGTAGTAACACCTGTTTGTGCTTGCAGCACCACCATTCCTTTTTCTCTTGCAACTGTTCCTTCTCGTATGGACATATTTACTTTTGCCACCAAAATCATCATCATGTGACAGTTCAAGTACCAGTTGAACATGGCCATCCTCCCTAAGGACTACCTCTCGCCGTTGGTTTCTTCACTGGGTTTGAGACAAACTAACCCCTATTGGGCTAATCCCCCTTTGTAGCCAGACTTTGCGCTCAGAGGTCCGGTGGAGTTTGACCAATATCAATGGCTGAAGGGAGAGCCTTGATTTTTTTTTACAGTGGGTGATATAAATCCACGAAGTCCTCTCAGCGATCTTTACAGCCGTAGGTGTCGGGATAAGTATTTGGTATGGGCCTTCCCACCTGGGGGATGACCAATTTTTTCTCTTCACAATTCGGATCCACACCCAGTCCCTGGGTGCCACGCTTAACAAGGTTTCATTTCTGGAATCTGCAAAGGAATCATTGGTTACAAGAGATTTGACATTTAGCAGCTTCTTAATATAATCCGCTAGATCCTCACCCTCCTCACGTTCCGCTGGCAACAATCCTTGCCACTGCGGGACGTAATATGGTCTCCCAAACAAAAGTTCAAATGGTGTAAGTCCTTTGTAGGAAGGTGAGAATCGCATGTACAGGAGTGCCAACGGAAGGCATGCAGTCCATGACCTATGTGTTTCTGCCACTAGTTTGCGGAGCTTACTCTTCAAGACACCGTTGTGTCTCTCCACCAGTCCAGCTGATTGGGGATGGTAAGCACAATGATTTTTGAGATCAATTTGAAACACTTGACCCAATTTCTGAACAATCTGGTTAACAAAATGAGACCCATTATCACTGTAAATGCGTCTTGGTAGGCCAAATCGGGGAATTATTTCTGTAGTCAAAAGCTTTGCTACTGTTTGTGCATTCGGATGCTTCACCGGAAAAGCTTCTACCCATTTAGAAACAGCCTCAATAATGACCAAACAGAACCTTTTTCCCTCTGAGGGTGTCAATTCAATAAAGTCCATACAGAGTGTGTGGAATGGATACGGAGGGGTAGGGAATGCCTGCTGAGACGTCTTAACTCCCCCCTGAGCATGATACTTTGCACATAATAAACAAGATAAACAGAATTGCTTTGCATAAGTTGAAAACCCTTTACACCAAAACACCTTAGACACTATTTGAATCATCGTCTGTACTCCTACATGGGCAGGTCCATGGCTAACCAATGCCACATACCTAAAAAGGTTTGAGGGTAATACCATTTTGCCATCTGATACCCTATACAACCCACTCTGTTGAGTGGTGCCATATTTTACCCAACGGCATTTTTCCTTCTGTGTCGTCAATGTTTGCATTACTTTTAGTGTCTCTAAGTCTAAGAGGTGTCCGGGCTCCAAATCATTATCATGTAAAAGCAAATCATTTTCTTGAGCTGCCTTTTTTGCAGCCATATCAGCAAGGGTATTTCCCCTGGAGACAGGATCTTTTCTGTTGGTATGTGCAGAACATTTACATATCACTATCTGAAGTGGTAGTTGCACTGCATCTAACAACTGTAAAATTAAATCTCTGTGATTTATTGGTTTGCCTGTCACAGTAACCATTCCCCTATTCTTCCATAGTTGAGCGAAAACATGTACAGTGGAGAAAGCATATTGACTATCTGTATAAATTGTCACTTTTTTACCCTCCCCTAAGGTACAGGCTCGAGTCAAAGCCACCAACTCAGCTGCCTGTGCAGAATAAATGTTTGACAATACTTTTGCCTCCAAAACTTCAGTTTCTGTGGTGACAGCATACCCTACTAGTGTTTTTCCTACAGTGTCTTTCTTTGCTGATCCATCTACAAACAAAACAAGATCAGAATCTATCAACGGAATATCCGTTAAATCTGGTCGGGGAAGTACTTTGTCATGAATGCTCTCTAAACAAACGTGTGGAGTACCTTCTTCTGGAGTCGGCAAAAGTGTCGCCGGATTAAGAGTAGTACATCTTTCTATGGTCATATGAGGCTGTGTCAGCAGCACTGTCATACATGACAAATGTCGACTAGGAGATAAAAAGGTTATCTTATCTTGCAAAAGTATAATAGCTACTGAATGTGGAAACCACAATTGTAATGGGTGAAACAAAACTAATGATGCTGAGGCTTGTACTGCCATGGCGGCCGCCACTACAGCTTGAACACAATGCGGCAATACCCTTGCAACAGGATCTAATCTGGAGGAGTAGAAAGCTATCGGCCTCTGTTTATCCCCATGTACTTGTACCAGAACCGAAGTCATATATACTACCTTACAATCAACCATTTGTACAAACGGCTTAGAATAGTTCGGAAAACCCAAAACAGAGGATCCTGCTATCAATTGCTTAATTCTAATAAATGCCTGTATTACCTTATTTGTCCACTGTATATTATTCTTAGCTGCCATGGGAGTATCATAGATCAGTGCGGTCAATGGCCCTACTTTCTCAGCATAGTTAGGGATCCAACTTCTACAAAAATTAGTCACACCTAAAAAGGACATCATCTCCCGCTTAGTCGTAGGCATAGGTGCCTCAAGAATTGCTTGTTTTCTTTTGTTCTCCAATTGTCTACCTGCCTGAGAAATTAAATAACCCAAGTACTTTACTTGTGCTTTCCACAATTGTAACTTCTCTTTATTTACCTTGTGTCCTTGCTCAGCTAAAAAACTAAGAAGGGCAAGGGTATCCTTTCTACAACTTTCCTGCGTGGGTGAGGCCAACAAAATATCATCTACATACAACAGAACCTGGCTTCCCTCTGGGGGAACAAACTGAGCTAAATTCGCAGCCATTTCTTGTGCGAATAGTCGGACTCTCACAATAGCCCTGTGACAATCTAGTGTAGGTGTATCTTTTACCTTGATAAGTGAATACAAACCAAAATCTACTCTCCTTATGTAGTGGTATGGAGAAAAAGGCATTGCTTATATCTATGACAGAAAAATATCTATGCTGAGGTAATAAATCATTAAGTAATGTATAGGGGTCAGGGACCACCGGTGCTCTTGGGATCACAGCTGAATTAACTGTTTGTAAATCCTGAACCAACCTCCATGACCCATCCGGTTTCTTTACAGGAAACAACGGAGTATTGCAGGGCAAATCTGGGCATTCAACAAGTATTCCTACCTGTTTTAGCTGCTCAGTTACTGGCTTAATTCCTTCCTCTGCTTGTTTACTTAGCGGGTATTGGTGCTTATGAGGTCTAAAACCTGACTTTGGAGTTATACAAACTTCACCTGCTGTTTTCATCAGTCCTACATCCCCTTTACCTTTTGACCATAAATCTACAGGTAAGGCACTTAACGCACTATCTTCCTCCTGAGTTAGGAGGATTTGTCATGCTATTTCTGTTTTGTCATCCCTGAGGTGCACACTTGGTTGTGCCCAAGTCACCCAATTTAATCTTTGTACCTGGATCTGTTGATCCTTCAACTGACTTTCGGACATTGTGTCCCAATTTGTTACCTTTTTCGCCAAATCTACCCAATGTATCCCCACCGCTTTAGTAATTGAAATATGTGGGCTATAACCTGAGCGATATAAAGAACTCATTTCCTTGGTCAAAGTACAGGTCACTACTGTATTACCTTGCTTATCCCAAAACATATCATTCAAAATTATCCTTGCACATTTGTGCCTAAAGAATTCTTTTTCAAATTCTTTATCCGGACCAGGGGCCTGTCTATAGTACATAGTACAATGTAAGGGCGCCGCAACCTGCGGTGACCCGCTCCTAGATTTACTTAAAGCTAGGTTGATCAAATCTGTATCAACCCTCCCCGGCCCGTTTGAAATCAAGTCCTGGCTATACCAGTAAAACAAGTCTTGTACTCCTTGTACCACCAAGCCATCCGCTAATCTTTTCTCCTCGATGCCTTTAGGTGTGGGAATTGCCGCTATTCCAAACAAATGCATCAAATCTCTTCCCAGCAAATTAACTGGACAAACTTTCGATATAATTACGCTACACCTAACAGTTTGGTTTGTTTGCAGATCTGTGAACAGTAGAGGATAAGACAGTGGTTCCTTATAGATTTTCCCGTTTGCCGCTTTCACAAGGACAAACTCATCTGTTTCGCAGTTCGGGGGTAGAACTGCTGGACCCAAAAGTGTACTCGATGCACCTGAATCACATAAAAACTCCACTTTCTGTCCCTCAACCAAAAACTCTATCATGGGTTTTTGATCCAGATGCATAGCAATACTCAAATGTGCCGGGTTTATGACTTCACAGTCACAATCCCGCCCTTCCTTAATTTCCTGGGTGTCCTGACATTCATCGCAGAGAGTGTCTGCCTCATCATCATCACAATCATGCTCGCTTTCTTCTTCTCTACAATAATCACAATAATGAATTCGGCGCCTTCCTTTACTATCATATAGTCATGCGGAGCCCTTGTTTGTAAGCTGTGGTGGATGTTGCCACTCTTCGCAGTCGGCAGCAAAGTGCCCACGTCTACCACATTTAAAACATTCTCCACGTTTTAACCTCCCCTCATAGTCCTCTGAATGTCCACCCTGTTTATATGACGTGTCCCATTTCGGGCCCCACGTCTTTGTATGCCACCACGCGTTTTTGCCCCCTTTGGTCCTGTACCAAAAATATACCACCATCATCCCCTACTGCTAACACTTGTACTTTCTTTTTCTTTTTTAAATTGAAATGCCGCTCAGCATGCCGTGCATATTCAAACAAAGGTTGCAGTCTACATGTTCTGTGATCAACCATATGCTTAGTTATAAAACTATTTATCGGAGCCTTACAACCTTTAAGAAAAGCATTTTTCAATTGCTGTTTGTACTGACTATCAGTAGTGTGATCCTGCGGAATCATCATTTCACAATGGTTATTGAACACTTCTGTCAATCTTACAATATAGTGATCTACAGATTCATCATCATTTTGGATGCACTGATTTATTACTGTCCAATCTGCTCTTGGACGCCACTTATCAGAAATTCTCTTCAACAGATCAGTGACTCGCGTGTGTAACACCCCAAAATTATGCTTTAATGTAGTGCTGTCATCTGCATTACATGTCCAAGTACCACAAAATAAGTGCCAGTCTGGACCCAGGATTTGTCGCACTACTTGTTCTACTTCTAAACCATTTAGATGATAACTTAAACGCATACCAACTATGTCCTCAGAAAACTTTTGAAAATTAACCTTGGGATGAGGAATACCATCCATAACTCGTTTTATATCCTCTCTAGCCCAGGGATGATAAACTAAAATAGTTGGCTCTTGTCCAACATCCCCTGCTTGTGGGTTTGCAACTTGTATTAAGGGAAGGGCTTCTGAGTGGTCAGAAAGTTTAATGGCCCAACGTCCTTGCCCTGCTGGTCCCGACCTTAACTGCATAGGTTAGTCTACCTGTTGCAAAGCAACCTTGGGTACTACGGGAATTTGCGGGTAAATTGGAGGGGTCACAACGTTTCCTTGAGCAGCCAATAACCCACCCTGCTGTACAGATCCCACATCTTCAGACTGATATTGAGGAGGTTCCGCCGGTAGAGCAGCAGCAATTTCCCCATACGGTGGGGCAGTAGCCTGCCTTTGTACCGCACAAACTGTATGCTCATCCTCCTTATCTAAAAATAAAGCTACTTTTCCACTTGGCACCAGTGATCCCTTTTGATTTATTTTTTCTTTTTCCTGGCACTGTTTTTCTTTTATAGCTCGTTTATTTGCCTCTTCTAACCATTTTTGTGCTTGGGGAAATCCCATTTGTCTTTGTTTTTTAGTTCTAGTTCCCGCATCTCTTTTCAAATCTCTAACTAATTTTGCACAGGCATTCTTATTCAGTGTACCATCAAAATCATATCTCGACTTCCACTTTTTCAAAAATTTAATATTATTTTTGTTTAAACCTTTCATGTACTTGGCATCAACATTTAAACAGGCATCACTCTCACACTTGCAGCAACTCGAACCCATGTTTCCCCTAGATTTCTTATTTTACCTTCCCTTTTTTTTTTTTTTTTTTTTTAGGTATTTAGGATTGTATCAAAATTATTTTACAGGGCTTATTATAAAATGGGACTATCTTAATGGGTGACCCTAACAAAATAATCTTAACAAGTAATCCTACCCATCCTTAACTAAAAATAAAACCTTGTCAACAAGATTAAATTAAGAAAAGAAAACAGCACCACCAGGTAGAGCACTCAACTCAAATAAAAATATATCAAGTGAAAAGAAATGAGTGCACCATAGACTGTAGCATCAGCTTCGATAAAATCCAATGAGATTTCCTTTTAAAACAAAATCCACGTTTAATGTTGAGAACAAACAAACAAACAGACTGCAGCAAGATGTAAGCGCTTTCGCGTTGTTATACAACGCTTCATCAGACATAAAAAACAGTTCTTGAGTGCCTCATTTTAAACACCTGCTTGTGATGACATCATAATACTCTTAAAGAGACAAAGAAATATAAAAATATAAAAAAATATAAAAAAAATATAAAAAAATATATAAAAAAATATGTATATATATACATCTAAAAATAAAATGTATCTAAAAATATTTCTAACAAAAGAGGAACAGCTACATATGTTGTGGCATAGATCTCTTAATGCTTAATGATTTAAGGGTCTAGAAGCTAGAAATGGCTTGATAGTAAACCTATCATTAAGCCCAAATCTGTGGGCTTGTAACTTTAAAATCCATTTGCCTTCCCTTTCTTCAACTCTATTCTTAATGTTGCCTAATCTGCCATCTACGGTCACCATTTCAAGGACTAAAAACTTAAACTTATGAGTATCATCTTGGTCCCCAACATGTTTCGCCAATGCATTCAACGTGTTTCCTTTTGTTATAGCATATGTGTGCTCCCTAATACGTTCGCGTAACGATCAAGTCGTCATGCCCACATAGAACGTCTGACAAGATTGACAATCTGCTAAATACACTAAATTTGTGGATTTACAATTAGCATGGTGTTTGAATGTATATATCCTCTTGGTCTCAGGGTGTGTATAACTATTGGTATTTGCAATGTATCTGCATTGGTTACAAGTATGACAGGCAAAGGTGCCTGTTTTGTGACTCTTCTGAATCTGAGTTGGTATCTTGTCATAACAAAGCAACCTATTGAGTGAAAGCATATTTTTATATGCTACTCTAGGTCTGGTATCAATCATAGAACCGATTTTCTCATCTATCATAAGAAGGTTCCAATGTCTGTTTAAAATGTCTATGACATAGCTATTTCTATTGGTGTATGGTATGACAATCCTATTGATAGTAGATAGATTCCTATTCTTAGAGTGAATGGAATGAGTGTGAGATCTGTTGATCAGAGCTCCTTCTTTGTTTCTGCTGGAATCACCTTCAGAAATAGCCTCAGTTACTAGTCTTTTGTCATAGCCCCTAGATTAAATTAAATTAAAAGAAATTTATTTTTCATCCTACCTGAACCAGATGAGACTCCGTTTCCCCTTTTCATTCAGAAACCGTCCCTCAGATAGGGATCAGAGAGCGGCCGGCCTCTTTTCAATGACAAATCAGTCAGAGGGCTTTCAGTTGAGGGAATCTTAAGATGAGAAACCCTCACCTGCACAGGTTTTTTGGTCTCTCTGTCGGTCTGATCCGTATCTTCGTAGAGGTTTCCGGTCCGAAGGACCAAAATGTCAGAAGAAAAAATTCAAACGAGTCGCATCTGCCTCAGGTGATGAATTTTCCTTTATTAGCAGTTAACCAGATTACACAGCATGTTGGCCAAGATATCCGGTCTGGACTGATCTGATCTCCTCTGATCTGATCAACTTGTTTACTGACATCAACTTTTATACTGCAAGCAAAACAACTTTTTGTTACATTTCTGACCATTGACAGTTGGCTATGAAAAACATATAGGAAAAACATGTTTATCACAAATTACCTCAAACCCACAGCTAGTACAAAATGTTCAATTCAACAACGGTAGCTCAAATTTTCTAGGACACACAGCCTGCCCCAGTAAATTAACTCTTACTCGGTCGTGCGTCCTTATCCCAGGCTTCACTGAGCTATAACCAAATATCTTTATTCTGAAATGCAGAAAACAGATATCATTCAGGTTCATAAGCAATGCTGCATTTTGTTCACAGATGAGGCCCATCTTTGATAGGCATATCCCAACAAATAACATGTTTACTTTGCAAGAACAGGAAAAAGGCAAATAACAGTATGTTTTTAAAACATTTTCTCTTAACACTCTACATTTTTTCTTGTTACGTTATTGTCTTGGCAGCCATGTGGCAAATGTCACTGTCACACATGCCTCCCAAAAATAGCTTGTCTGACAGCTTGTCTTTCTTGGACCCCATTGTCTTTGTTTATTTTAGACGTCTGTGGCTTGGTGTCTATGGTCTCTTTCTTTACTGAACTTTTTTGTCTCTGGTGTGAAATGCATTATCCACTGCTGGCCCAGGATGTCTGCTTCCTTCCAGTCTGCCTTGAAGGGGAATAACTGTGGCTGTAATCAGGGTTAAATGAACAGTAGTTTATGTTGAGATACTCATAAGTGCTCCTTTTTGATTCCACCCCAAGGTACCCTGCCTCTCCGAGATCTTGTACTGCATGGTTTCTTCTTACACCCAGGTTGTATAGTCTTTGGGATGAGGGTCATTTGGCCAAGCCTATCTGTGAATTTTACTGGTGGAATGCAAGCACATACCTCCCTGTAAGCTGCCTGGTTGTCTGACCTGGTTAATAGCATTGTTTATCATCGTCATTATTCAGAAACCATGAAGCTTCAGAGTTATGGTGCAGGCTACTTTAAGTCTGTTTGTTTTTCACCCTCCTTTCCAGGTAAAGGATGGGAATGGTTTATCTTCATCTTTGCCTCTTCCTGGGATTGTTTATTCATTTCAATCTGGGAATTGTTGTCTAGGTCATTGGTTAAAAGTGGTGTAACTAATTTTTCTGCAAGGAAGGCTTTTGGGCATTCTGGCAGCAGCCCTTTCTCTTGGTGTCAGCTGTTGGAGGGAAGGGTGTCACTAGTTCCTCACTGGCTTTCTTGGTATCTGTCCTGTCTTGTCTCTAGAGGAATATTTGAGGAGGTGGTTATCTTCTGGTCCTAATCATGACTCCTTTTTCTTTTAGTTTTTTCTTCAACAGGGAAGGGTTTTGTCTTGGTTGACTGCAGAAGTCTGAAACACCCTTGACATTTTCATCGACCTCAGACATCCACAGATGAAATCTTCCCAGGTTTTTCTTCATTATCACTGGGACATCAAGTACACCCCATCAGAAATTAGTTGATCACTGCTCTTCAAAGGCTCTTGTCTTATTTCTTTGGTGCCTGGAAACAGACACTCCCATCATGAGACTTTTCTTGGATGCTGTTATCAAATGATGCGATGGTATGCATTTTTTGGCTGTGGACCTCTTGGTTTGTGAAATTTTTTATAGTGACCCTTAGATAGACAGATGAATTGGTCCATGAGCTTCTCTCACTATGCTTCTCCTGAGCAGGGGAAGATATTTTGAGAACTGTGCTCTCCCAGAACACTGTTAGGCAGTTCTTGGGAGTAGCCTG
Source organism: Protopterus annectens (assembly GCF_019279795.1). NCBI lineage: Eukaryota > Metazoa > Chordata > Ceratodontiformes > Protopteridae > Protopterus > Protopterus annectens. The sequence goes on from NC_056737.1 coordinate 811,206,663, forward strand.
CACTCCTTACAAGAGATTACATATGAAATAAGGGTAAGGGTTCCTATGAAATAAGGCTAAGCGTTCCTAGACTTCCTCTCATAGATGATACTTAGGCACATGTATGTAAGTTTTGTGCCTGGGGAGTTGCAGTTATGCTATGTGGGTTTTGAAGCTTCTTGATGGTTGCAGAATATCTGTGCACTTCTTGTTGGTGACTTGTCTGTGATGCTCCCCTAACCAAGTTTTCAGCCGGGTGAATCTAAGGTTTACTAGTCTGTTGTGGATGGTCATGTTTCCAGGTCACCTCTGGAGTTGAAAATGAGATATTATCATTGTTTGGAGGTGGGTAGGCTGTTTCTGAGTCACACTACTGAGGTCTTGGCCCCTGCCATTCAAGAGGTTCCCAGGAGTTCTATTATGCCAAGTCTCCACCTAGAGTGCCTTAGGGGGAGGCTAGACACCTTTCTTAGAACGTAACTGATTTTCACAGTTGGGTTAAGTTTCTTTGTCTGATGAGTCACTCTCCATGTAAAACTTTATAGTCTGCTGTAAGCAGACCCATATCCAGGTTGCCTTAGTCGGCGGCTGTGTAAATAATTCCAACAAGACAAATGGACTGCTGCTTGTTTTAAGGCATGTGACTGATAGATCATCAGTGGCTGTATATATACGAGCAGTTAATGAGTAGTTGTATTAGCATCTGATGAAGCAACATAGACTGCGAAAGCACTTATGAACTTTTAATAAATTGGATTTGTACATACTGGAGAACTTTATTTAAGTCCATTGGTCTTGTTGGAATTATTTGTTTTGTCTTGTTTTTTATTGGACTCAATCACTTGGAAAGGTTGGTGGTTGTCTTTTTAGCATTATTGGCTGTGTAAATAATGTTGGAGTTGGTAGGATGTCAAACATCATACTGGGGTCTAGGTGGTCTAGGAGCCCCCTGTAGTGATAAGATGCTCTATTCTGCCATCTAGGGAGGTTAGCTAAGGACTTGTGTGTTAATGAAGATTGAAATCTCCTTAACAGATACAAAACGTATGTACTCCCTATAGTTCGACATTTGCACGTATGCGTCACCCTTCATTTATATACTTTCCCTCTATACCCCTGCTTGGGCAGAGGCTGACTTATGCCATCTACTTACTAACTTTCTTCCTCCTTTCACCTTGAACAGAAACTGGAAAATGGAGAGAAGTGCAGTTATCAGTGGAAGCAGAGGAGTTTAGGTATCTTGGAAAAATGTTTTCTGCAATGGAGAGCATGCGTAGGATTCCTATATCCTATGTGTTAATAAATATTGAATCCTCCAAGTAGATCTAGTGTTAAAAGTAACTACACAACTTTAGTATCCTAGTATGTGAAGCTGTGTGCAGAGTGGGGAGGGACTATAGAACTTCTAGTGCCTCAAGAGTTAACATTCAAAATAGAGGTTGCATCAAGACTCATTCTTGATAGCTCATATGTGATGATAAATAAGAGTACCATAAAAAAGCCCTCTGGCGAAGTACAGAAGCAGAATTTAATTAAGTATAACTCTTTCATCTAAAAATCACATAGGCTTTAGAAGTGTTAATAAAACTAATGCGTATTTGTTAACCAGGTAGGCCCACTGGACACACAGTCAGTATTCAGAGGCATCCTTCAAGTCCACCTTAAATGTTACCTTAGACCCTATTCAACCACCCCAGATCAATACAGCTGAAATACTCTCTACCAAGTTACATATTAACAGAAATAAAAACATAAACTTTGTCTGTCTGTACATTCCCCGAGGAAATAATATTAACACACTAAAGGATACCCTCCATTGGTTAACTGACAACTACCCTCAAGAAACCATAGTTCTCAGAGATTTTAACATCGACTGGAACACCTGCTCCTCACAGTCTCCCACCACTCATGTAAACCTGTATGGGTTTACACAGGTCATATCCACCCCAACCAGATTAGGCAAACGTAACCAAAAAGACAGTATACTAGATTGGATACTTATCAATAGCCACCCCCAAATGTATTCATCAGGGACCATCCTTGATGACCTCAGTGATCACTTTCTCTCTTTTATTTGTTAACACAAAACCCACAACTCTCATCTGCCCAACTACAGAACCATACGTAATAATAAAAACTTAAACATAAGAATATTTCAGGACAAGCTCAAATCATGCAATTGGTCCGCCCTAAAGTACCTGCCACTTGATGATGCTGTGGCCTACTTTAACAATAACTAGACAACAATGGGAGAACGGCAGGGCAATATGCTCAACACTGCGATGTAAAGCGGTAACACGGACCACAACTCAGCAAGAACAGTTCAAAAAGTAGTTCACAGCCCACCACGAATGAATCCAAAGAAATCCAATAGATAGCGTAACATCTGTTTTATTAACAGAAATAAAAGGCAACCGCTTTCAGCATATAGGCTTCTTCAGGCCAGTGTTGTCTAGTTATTTATTGGTTTGGGAGATTATTTCATAGAGCGCAGTGTTGAGCATATTGCCCTGCCGTTCTCCCATTGTTGTCTAGTTATTTATTGGTTTGGGAGATTATTTCACAGAGCAGCAGTGTTGAGCATATTGCCCTGCCGTTCTCCCGTTGTTGTCTAGTTATTTATTGGTTTGGGAGATTATTTCACAGAGCAGCAGTGTTGAGCATATTGCCCTGCCGTTCTCCCGTTGTTGTCTAGTTATTTATTGGTTTGGGAGATTATTTCATAGAGCGCAGTGTTGAGCATATTGCCCTGCCATTCTCCCGTTGTTGTCTAGTTATTTATTGGTTTGGGAGATTATTTCACAGAGCAGCCATTGTTGGACTTATTCTACTTTAACAATAAATTCCTGTCCATCCTAGATTCTCATGCGCCTGCTCGCTCCACTAGGATTAAAATTAAAGTTGCCCCATGGCTCTCTAAAGATACTAAATCAAAAATCACAATCGGGAATAAAGCGTGGGCTACCTGGCATGCCACAAAACCCCCTATAGATCAAATGAAATTTCGGCAAATAAGAAACGAGACTAAAAATCCATCTTACTGGATAAAAAAATCTGTTGCATAAATGTCCAGAAAAGAAACCAAAATAATCCTCAAAGATTCTGGGCAGGTATAAACAAACTACTACATCCAGGTCAAACCACCACTCCACCTCCATCACCAATAACCGATAGTTTGCCACAGGATGTTGCTAACATCTTTAATAGTTTCTTTACGGAAACTATCCAAGCCCTAGCTGGCCAGTTACCTTTGAACCCCACTAGCACTCAGGACATCAATCCCAATACCAGCCCTCCTTTAGCTTCAACCTGTCTCCACCTCTTTCATTTGCAATCTAATCAAAAAACTAAAACCTACCACCCTAGCAGCTGACCTTCTCCCTGCTGAATATTTATAAAAAGCCGCAGATAGTATAGTATTCCCCATCTGCATCCTAATCAATCGGTCCATAGCTGAAGCCAAAGTCCCCTCCATATGGAAAAGATCTCATGTTATACCTCTCCATAAAGGTGGCTGCACTACCGAATTATCTAACTATAGGCCCATAGCCATCTTGTCACCACTGGCTAAGATCCTGGAAAAATGCATCCACAAACAACTTCTACACTTCCTAACCCAGAACAATCTACTGGCTAAATTTCAGCACAGCTTTAGACTGCATCATAGCATTACCACAGCCCTCCTTTCCTTCACCAATGATATTTATCATAACAGAAACAATAACAAGTTCTCCTCAGCTCTATTCTTGGATCTTTCCAAAGCGTACGATATGGTTAACCACCAGCTGCTAATCCACACTCTGACCAATATGTCCCTAGGTCACCACTCCCTTCAATGGTTCCAATCCTATTTACACAATAGACAACAAGCAGTACTATGGCAAAATAATCTATCTAACCTCCTTCCCAACACCCTAGGTGTCCCCCAGGGATCTATCCTGGGTCCACTGCTATTCTCCATATTTATCAATGATCTCTACACTGTCATTCCAAAGGCCAACTGCATACAGTATGCAGACGACTCTATGTTGATCTGCACTGGTACCACCCAGGATGAGCTACAGGCAAGTACTCAGTCAACTTTCAACCTAGTTGAAAATTGGCTTGCTTCTTCTTCTAAACCCCAATAAAACTAAACTGCTAATTTTCTCTCCCATGCAAAAATCCCCGGTGATATCCTTCTCCATTACCTCTAAAAATGGCACTATTATCTCCCCAGATGTCCACACGAAACTACTTGGGGTAATTAATTGTAGGCAATAACCTTAAATTTGATGCCCATGTAAATAAAATGATAAAAAACATTAATAAAAAACTGGGCTCACTATATAGAATGAAATTATTCCTAACCCCACCAGCTAGGACTGCTATTGCCCGCTCCCATCTCCTCTCCACCCTCTTCTGTGCCTCCCCTATACTTGCCAACTTAAACAAAATGGAACTCAACAGACTCTCTGCCTGCTATAATAGCATAGCTAGATTTGCCACTGGTCTGCCATACAAAATACATCACTGTATAAACCTAACAAGTCTAGGCTGACTAGAGCTATCAAGGCAGATTCAGTACAACCAACTTATTGTGGCTTTCAAAATTCTTAACCAACCTGATAATACCCCTGCTTTAAGAAATATCATCAGTCCTCACACCAACCAAAGATCACTTAGATCATCCAGTAGAATTGTAGTGTACACCACTATAGCTAACAACTTAGCCGTGAACTTAGCCAACTCTGTAGGCAAAGCTTGGCACTCACTACCTCCGGACATTACAATAAACACTACCCTTTCTAAATTTAAGAAAGCCCTCAAGCAGTATTTCAAGACTCGTTGGCTTTGCCCCTGTGCCAGGCCTGATTAAATACTTGGTAACACTGGTACACCTGTATCATATTAACAATTGTTTTTGCAATTAATTGTCAATTTAATTCTACTGTGTTGTAAACTAGCTTTCCTGATGTAAAGCATGCTATTACAGCTAACCTATACTCCGTGTAGCAATTTGACTGTTATTTAATGTACTTTAGTGTGTTCTATATAAGTTTCTATTTCTGTATTACTTCCTTTGGAGCTTTTCTCCCCGGGCCTCCGCTGAAAATGGACATGTATCCAGTCGGACTATCCCGGTCAACAAATGTAAAATAAAATAAAATAAAAATAAAAAATAAATAAAATCCTGGGATCAAAATCTGGTTACATGACTTGTTCAAGGTCAAACAGAAGGCAAATGAGGGCTGAAGAAATTAAACCCTGTACCAGAGGAACTACAGCTCTCATCCATAACCATCAGTGCCAACTGCCAGACCTGAACAGAAGTCTGTGTGATTTTTAGACAAAAGCACTAAACTTTATTACATTCTGTTTCTGTACTTTGCAGTCTATATGAATTTTAGGCAAATATTCTGAACTTGATTAAATTCTGTTTCCGTACTTCATTCAAGTGTTTTCTGTTTTTTTGTACTTTGCAGACTCTGCTGTTTTTAATTTAAAAGAGTAGCCCTTCATAATAAGCATCGGGGTCAAAACTGTGAAGGATCCCAAGCTATATGGGACAGGTAAGCTATTTCTTGAGGGATAAGGAACAAAAGAGCTTATGTTTAAATTGGATTTGCAACTTATCTTAATAAATTAGAAGATGTTCAGACAAAAAGAGATGTGCTGTCCTTATCTGCACTTAGACTGAGTTAGGATAAACAAACACAAAGCCACCTCTAACAGCTTTTTGTGAAATATGATTATAGAATGCCTTTAATATATACCTTTGAGCAGTCACTTTACAGACTGACAGTAGAAAAAAATCATAGCACGTTAAGGTAATTGCCTCCTGGGTATCCAACCTAAATGATATAGAGGTGACTTTTGATACTGTTTAGACATTAGTTCAATCCATTTTCATCTAACTGGAGCCATTTGTCATTACTGGGTATTTTAGTAAGTTTAATGGCTAGATCCACCCATTTCATATCACTATCCTCCTTCAAGCTTGTCTATATGTTTTTCAAGGGCTGGGAACTGTATATTCGTTTGCCAGTTATTCTGTTTACTTGTCATTTTTTTTATGTTTTTGCCTTTACTCAATATTTAAGATCTGTTATTCACAACTGGAAACCATGCACTTGGCAATAAAGAGTGGTGTCCCCATCACCTGGAAAATGTCATACATTATGATTATCCATAAAGGTGGCAAATCTACAGAACTAATCAATTACTGACCAATTGCCATCCTCCCATCCCTGTTTAAGATATTAAAATATGCATCTAAACCAAGTTAAATATCTAACCAACTACAACTTACTCCCTTTCACTCAACTTTGTTTTCAACCTAATCATAGCACTGCAGCCGCCCTTCTCAACTTTATCAGTACAGTCATTCAACTTAGGTCTAGGAAGACTGTTTACCATTGTTTTAATCAAAAACATTTGATACAGCAGCACACCAAAACCTCTTTCATAAGCTACCTTCTGTGGGCCTCAGCACCCCATCTCTAACCTGGTTTCACAGCTGCTTAATTAATAAGAAAAATGCTGAGAAATGGCAGCAAAGTCACTCTGATTTCATACCAGTTACAGTTGGTGTCCCTCGGGGATCAATTCTAAGCTACCTACTTTTTAATATCCTTATCAGTAACCTATACCCCACTTCCGAACAAGCAACCTTGGTACAGTATGCTGATCATGCTACACTCACCTGTTCATCCCGAACAGTAAACTCCCTACAAGGCATCACACAACAGGCCTTTCTGTCCTAACTCAGACTTACTCCTAAATTAAAAAAAGAAGAAGAAAGCACAAGTAATGCTTTTCAGCCCTAAAAACTACTTAGAACAAGAACAATCATTTCACATCTCATCACCCAGCAGAACAATAATAGAATATGTTGCACAAAACAAACTCCTTGGAATATTACTTTATGATAATCTCAGATATGACCAGCACCTGCTCCAAGCCAAAAACAAACTGGAAAGTAGGCTCCCTATGTAGAGCAATGCAGTTCCTTGTTGACCACTCCAGAAAAACTGTAACACAAACATAACTGCTTCCATCTCTACCTATCTTTGTAAAACTTAACTCCACCCTTAAAAGCAAACTTGAGACATCCTATGTTAAATTTCAAAATTTGCTGCAGATATACCCACAAATATCAATACTGGATACCTCTGAAAAGACTTAACTGGCTTGAACTCACAGATTACCTCAATCACAATTTATCATAACCCATAAACTAGTAAACTATCTTCCAAAAATGTCAAGTTCTACAAGGGACACTACAACCTTTTCTTACTAACAGGACCCTGGGGGTCCAACAACAAATCTCTCCTATCAGTCACAAAATCAAATAACACCATTGTCAACAGATTATACTCTCATCTGGTTGCAAAAATCTGAAACCAAATCCGCCTAGAAATGAGACAAATAGTCAAGTTAAATAACTTCAAAGTGTCATGAGAGGAGCTCCTCCAACAACTAGATGTGCTCCTGCACCCCCTCACCCAGATAATTTTCAACAGTAAGCCATACACACCTTCTTATTCAGTCTGTTAACCTTCTATTTTTCCAATTTACTTCTGAAGTAAATGTACTGTGCTTACTATCCTAACTAGTATTTACTTCTTTTTTTCTAAATAGAAATTTATACAATATTACCTCTTGTCTATGCATCTAGTTTTAACTGTGAAGTTTCTCTGTAGTACTCTACTTCAGGTATGCAAAAACTCAGTGTTTTCTGTATAATATATTTTGTATTAACTATGGAGCTTCACTTCCCAGGACTCCTCTGAAAATGGGCTAAACCTCAGTCAGAATTTCATGGTAAACAAACATAGATAAATAACAATAATGAATAAATTTGTAAATAAGTCCAGGATAACATGGTATAGCATTAACACATATATCAGTATAAATATATAAATAACATATTTGAATATCTAGGATTCTACAGAAGTGTACAGCTAATACATAAGGTGCTGCAATGGCATAATGTTGCTAGTACTGTTTAATGGCTGTCCATGTAGTCCTAAATTAGTAGGTTTCCTCTTGCCTCCATGAACATTGAAGAAGCAGATACAGAGGTCTGCAGCACTAATGACAAAGTGTCAGCTGTAATGAGAGATAAGGGCTTCACTTTAGCCAGGGCTGAAAGCTTTGTATTCCAATGGCTGAATTTTGCATCATTGTAGGACTGTCTAAGCAGTGAATATTTTAATGTGTTCTGTCATTAGGTGAGTATATTGACTGTACTGTCAAATTTTATCTTGTCACATTTTTGGAATGATGACTCATGAAACTTTTAAAGAACAGCTGGTAAGTAAATGAAAAAAACTCACCTTTTTTAATAGTGTATTGTGCTGTAATTTCTATGGTGCTATGATTGCACATTTAGTTCAGGGAAGTGTGCATAGCGTGGTATTTGTAACCCTGCTTGCGTTTTCTCCCAGCTGGTGTTGGAAACCTATAGATGCAAAGATTCATAACTACCATATCCTTGTGGAGTGGGTTAGTGGCTTTGCCATATGTTGTAGATGATGAGTGTTTCCCAAAAATGAAGCTGGCAATACTGCACTATCCTTTTATTTCTTAGCCCTTTCACTGAACAGATTTGTTTTGTAAGGACTAGTTCTAGATGAAGCCCTTCAATATCAATGGGGACATGGACAGTTGCTTCCATCTTGCAGTCATTGATGAGCTTGGCTAACAGTAGGTGAACGTTTGTAGCATGGAGGTCAGAAAAGTGCATGTCAAAAAGGAGAGGTCCCAGTATTGAGCCCAGTGGTACTCCACTGGTTACTTTCTTATTTTCTAAAGTGGCACCTGACACCTTAATTGTGTGAATCATATCCTTCAGACAATTTACAGTAAATCTTACTACTTAAGGGACTACCTTTAGTTCATTTGCAGTGCCATTGTGGGGCTTAGTGTCAAAGGCCTTGACCTAATCCAGATATGTGGTGTGGCTTGAGTGACCATTGTCCAGTACCTCTGTAACCTTCTCAAATAAATTTATGAATAAGAGTAACTATGATCTGTCCCTGAAAAAATGTTCTGGATCCACTTACATGAGATTTTTAATTTTGTATTTTAAGAGGTTAGATGTGATATATTCCTTTGCCTTGTGAATTAAACTAGTTAGTCTGAATGGCCTGTAATTTCCAGGGTCTTTGGCAGAGCCCCCTTTTGTGTTGGGACACCACTAGAGTGTGTTTTCTCAGCCTCCGGGAATTATCTATCCTGTGGCTAGGCTTAAGGTAAATAAGTATCAGTAATCAAGGAGGCTCAATCCTCAGCACAGACACCAATGAGGGACATTCACTTGAAACATAAAAAAATAGATACACAAAGTATTTTCTGATGCAGCTCTCTGCACCAAGCACAATTTCCCTTAGCACACAGGGAGCACACTCCCGTCATGGGGCTGGGTTTCCCTGTCTCTCACCAGGCCACAAATAAGACTCCCCACTGACACAGCTGTAGAGTTGAGTCCTCAGCAGAGTGTACCAAGTCAAGTTCTCCACCACCCTCTCTGTGAAACCAGTGCTCTTTGTCCCTGCTCCAAGTAGCTGACACACACACACACACACACACACACACACACACACACACACACACACACACACACACACACACACTTGGGAAAGGCTGGCACAGATTTACCAACTATGTCCCCTCTGCCAAGACTGTAAAGCAGATACTGCCACTAGAACACTCCAAAGCCAGTTGTTCTAAGACTGTTACCAGGGTTTCCAATTATACTTAGTAAAATTAATATTAATGCAAATGGTAGTGTCTAGCCAATGTGTAGCAAGACTTTCAGAAGTGGCCACAGTGTCAGGAAATAAATGTAAGTACCCTCAAAGGTGAAAATATTCTCTAAAAGACCAGATGCAATGAAAAGTTTAAATATATTTAATAATAAATAATAAAAAACATTTAAATACTAAAAATCTATTTACATAAACACCAGAGTTTCATTATCAGGAAATATTAAAAATAACACTGATGGAAAGATTTGCACAGATAAAGAAAAACAATACTTAACTAACCGCACTATATTTTTCTGACTGATCTAAGGAATTGCTATTTCCGACTTACTTAATAAAGCAAAGCAAGATGAAGTGGGTGAGTGGTCTTGTCAGTTAAAAAAGAGTGGCCTGAGACTTCTGTCTCATCTAGTGTTAAAGCATCATTTCAGTGCTGCATTACAGAATTACATCACATACATCTGGTCATCTGACTCCAGTTCCCACACTACTGCCTTTACTAGAAACTGAAGCAGAATCTAGCACATATGTATCATAATACACACACAAACAGAGTTTTGTTAAGATGTGCTCCAGCTTCTGGAAGCTATAAAACCATTTCAGAATATTCCATCATTCCAGGTTAACAATTAGTTCACCCCTAAGGGCAATACAGTAGGATTCCTAGTCCTAGTTTTCACAGGCATTTTGTCTCTGGCTGCAATCCGAAGTGTAAGATACAATCTTTATGGCTTAAACCTGGTAATTTAATTTCAGACTATTTTTCAAAGTTAGGTGGACTGAGATTAACCTCTTATCTTCCAGGATCATAATTTACAGTATATTCATTTCAACAGTTATAATACAGTCTGACATAGAGGTGTATTCCTTTTCTGTCCAGCAGGATCCACTGTTGGTGCATTTTTAACACAAGCAGCTTTGCAAATACATTTTCAACAAAAACTCCTGTACAAATCAGTCTGATATACAAATGACATATAATTCTTTACAAAACTGCAGCTAGTGTGCTGGCATATGTTGCACATCCACTGCCCTACCTCTCCTGGCATAGCTGGCAATACCTCACATCATCACATTATCCATTTTAAAGACTCAAGCTAGCTTTTCAAGTGACCTTTGAATAATGTGGCTTGAGTGACATGAGCCTGTCTTAGAACATAATAATCCATACCCTGTCTTGACAGCCCCATCTGCATTGGCATTGCTGACCCCACTATGGTGCTGCAGTGTCATATCATATGCTTGCCACCATGGGCTTCACCTTAATAAGCTGGCATTTTACTGGCTGACTCAGTGTAGCCATGTTAAGAGATTGTGATCTGTAACTGCAGTGAATTTCCTTCCATACAGATAGGGTTGAAGTTTCTGCTGTGTCCATACTATGGCTAGACATTCTTTTTCTACAGCTGCATAACATTCCTCCCTGGGTTGGAGTCTATGGCTGAGATATACTGGATGCTCTTCTCCCTCTGCGGAATCCTGGCTGAGTACAGCCCTCAACCCATAGTTCAAAGCATCCACATGCACAACAAATTCTTTGCTGTAATCTGGACTGGTTAACACAGGGGGTCCTCCCAAACCCCCTTTAAGCTTTTGGAATGCCTGCTCACATGTTGGGGCCCACACTACCTTATGTGGCCTGTTTTCCTTGTCAGGTCTGTGAGGCGAGCAGCTATTGTAGTCTTAACTGGGAGCAAACTTTCTGTTCTACCCTTCTTTCCCCCAAGAATGCCCTCACTTGATTTTTGGTAACAGGAGTAGGCACACATGAATAGCTTCCACTTTGGCTGTTCTTGCCTGGTCTTACCACTCCCTACTCTGTGTCCCAGATAGGAGACCTTTGCCATGCCCACGTGACACTTACTAGGCTTAATGGTCAACCCTGCCCCTTGCAGTCTGCCCAGCACCCTCCTGATGTTCTATAGGTGCTCTTGCTGGGATTGGCTGTAGATGGCAATATCATCCAGGTAAGCAAGGGTATAACCTCCTGCTAGGATACAATCTACCAGCCTCTGGAAGGTTCCTGGGGCACTTTTCATCCCAAAGGCATACTTGTGAACTCATATAATCTGAAAGAAGTCACAAAGTCTAACCTGTCTGTAGTGGTGAGAGTCAAGTTCACCTGCCAGTAGTCCTTGGTCAGATCAGTAGTGGTCAGATACTTATCCCCACCCAGCTGCTCTAAGGCTTCATCTGTCCTAGGCACGGGGAAAGCATCTCACTCTGTGTGACTATTTAGTTTTATGTAGTCCACACAGAACTTGGTGCTGTCATCTTTATTACTACCAGCACCATTGGATAGGCCCAGGATCTACTGGATTCCTGGATTACTCCCAGTTCCAACATTTCCCATATCTCCTTCCTTAGAGTCTGTCTGACTCACTCAGGCCCCCTGTATGAGGCCTTCTTGCAGGGCCTTTGGTGTCCTGTATCCACGTGGTGCTGCACCAGGTGGGTGCACCCAGGTTTTCCAGGGAAAATGCCCCCAAGCTCCTGTACTGTGCTTGGACTTCTCAAATCTGGGTAGGGGATAGCCGCTGAGACATTGCTACCCCTTCTATTGAGGTGTTAGTCTGAGCCTCACTGAGGAAATCAGTCACCATATCTCCCTCAGACTCCTCCTGCCATCCACTGCAAATACTCAGCACCATGGCCTCCCTTTCATGGTAAGGCTTCATCTTGTTAACATAGTAGAATTTGTACCCCTGCCTTGCAGGTTTACCATGTAGTTATCATCACTGACCTTCCTTACTACTTTGAAGGGTCCCTCCCAAGCTGCCTGCAGCTTATTGGTCTGACAGGAATGAGAACCATAACCTGCTGTCCCACAGCATACTCTTAGGCTCAAGCATTCCTGTCATTCCAGACCTTTTTCTGCTACTGGGCTCCTGCTGGCTCTCCTGGGCCAAGCCCATGAGCTTTCTAAGCCTTGCCCTGAGGTTTAGGAAATGTGATCCAACAGACTCTTTGTAGAATTCACACTCACCCTTCCACTCATCACAAATCAAATCTAAAGGCCACCTCACCCTATGCCCATACAACTCAGTGGGTGAAAAGCCTGTGGATTCCTGGGGTACCTCTCTATATGCAAACAGCATATGGATTCAAATATTTGCCCCACTCCCTCTTAAACTGGTCTGCAAATGCCTGTAGCATATCTTTAGTGCAGAGTTTAATCTTTCCACAAGCCCATTAGTCTGGGGGTGGTGGAGAGTAGTCTTTAGGTGCTTCACCCCACAGCATTCCCACAGCACTCCCACAGACAAGCAAGGAGTTACAACATGAAATTTGCACCTATGTCAGTCAATATTTCTATCGGGAAACCTACTCTGATGAAAATATCTAACAAAGCATATTCCACCTTGTCTGTCACAATGGAGGACAGAGCCACCACCTCGGGGTATCTTGTAGCATAATCTACTACCACCAAAATATACTTATTCCCTGTGGAACTTGGGGTACTCAGAGGCCCCACAATATCCATAGCTACCTACTGAAATGACTCCTCAATCACAGGCAAAGGCATCAAAGGAGCTCTGGCCTTGTTTCCTGTCTTGCCTACTTTTTGGCACTGCTCACAAGTCATGCAGTACCCTGTTACATCCCTTGCAATCCCAGGCCAATAAAAGTTATGCATACCATCTCTCTTGGTACTCTTTGTGTCCATATGACTTGCAAAAGGAATGGCATGGGCTATGGCTAGAAATGCCAGATGGTAGGCACTAGGCACTACCAACTGCTGTATTCTCTCACCCTACAGTAGAGATTCCCTTTTCTCCCTCCCACAGGGGTCCTCTCTCTGTACAGTAGCCCTTTGTTTCAGTATACAGACTCCCCTTTTCCTCCCTCAAGCCTCTTAGTATAGGGTCTGACAGCTGAGCCTTTCTCAACTGTACCTTTGTGACCCTTTCCAGCTCCCCTTCCACAGGTAGTCTGGCATCCTCTGACAGCTGTGTCTCACTGTCAGCCTGGGTACTAACACTCACCTCTGTCCTTGCAGTCATTCTGTCCAAGGTAACATCAGTACCTACCAGCAGCTGTGGCTCGCCTTCAGACTCACTGCTGCATGGTAGCTCCCTCCCTGAAATAGCCAACTCACCATCCCTGGCTTCAGGTGTGAGGTCTGTCAGGGTCTCCCCAAGGCTACCAGCCCCACATGCCTGTCTCCAACCCTAACTGCATGTAACTGCATGCACACAAGGTACTGCATTATCAACATCATTCTCTATCAGGACATCTGCAGGGATATCCTCAAACACACCTACTTGCTTGCTTCCTTTTACACTCTCCTAGTCAAGGTGCATCCTGGCCAAAGACATCTCTGGAATGGGATCTCTCCTAAAGCTGTGACTGGAGTGGACTGCCTAAGCAAGTACTGCTCCTCTTTAACCACTGCAGGCTTCACAATGGTTATGTCAATGACTATGTCTGTCTTAGCAGTGGCCTGTTTTTCATCAACTACGGTAGCATATAAACTCTGGTGATAGTCTGGTACCCCTATTGTCTCCAGGTAACTTACCACTGGCATACTGTTATTCCCAGTTGCTGGCTTCAATACCTTTTGTTTCCCACCTTGCTTCCATGGACATCTATATGCTACATGGCCCCACTGGCTACATTTAAAACATCCAACCCTTGATCCTGTCCATGCACCTGAACTAGTGGCTTCCCCTGTTACTGGTGGACTCTGTTGGGGTGGTTTAGGCTGCCCACCATGGGTTCCTTTTTATATCCATGTGCAGCACTGGGTATTCCCTTCTTGTGCAGTGATGCCATGCTTACTAAGTAGAGAGTCCCTTTTCTCCCCAGCTCATCTGCAGAGTTACACTCCTGTCTGACAACCAGATTTTCATGCCCTCAGGCAAAGTGCTAAGGGCTTGTTCCTTCACCAAAAGATCTGCCAGCCTTTCAAAAGTGGTGACCTGATACTTACTCACCCACCTATGAAAATAAGTGTTTAACTTAGCAATATAATCAGATAGACTTTCATCTGCCTTGTGTCTATGCTCACAAAACTTTTTTCTGTAAACTTTGTGTGTTAACTTAAAACATTCCTATAAACATTGTTTAACTTTATCAAAGTTTAAACAATCAGTATCAGACAATTTAGAAACCGCAATTATAGCTTTACCATGGAGTAAGGGGGTCAGGAACCATACCCAGAGCTCTTGGTCAATATTATACTGTTTACATACTCTTTCAAATATATGAATAAAACTATCAAAATGATCACCCTCTATAAAATGTGGAAGAAATTTACTGACCTTTATTGCTTCTGGGGTTCACTTATTCCCTTCCAAATTACCTCCATGACCCTGATGAAGAGTTACCATCCCCCTCTCATGTTGACACTACTTCTCATTTTCTTCAGCCTCTAAATGCTGCAGTTTCTCACTTTCCTTGACCTCCAAACACTGCAGTGTCTCTGCCGATTCGGTTTACATATGTTTTGCCTGCCTTAGTCTCTCTGTTAATTCTAATTCCAAACATTTGGCCTCCAGTTCAAGTCTCTTTACCTCCAGATAGGTTTTTAAGTCATCTGAGGTAAAGGTGAACTGTCCTGCTTCTGAGAGCTAGAAATCCCCATCACCAGACTGGTTACCCTCCTGGTTGCTGGTTTAAGTCATTTGAGGTAAAGGTGAACTGTCCTGCTTCTGAGAGCTAGAAATCCCCATCACCTCCTGGTTGCTGGTATGGGCTACAGCTGCGACTAAGGCAGAAACAATGTCCTCTTTATCAGGTTAGCATGCTTCAGTCCTTTGGCTTCACACACATTGGCCAGCTGGTTCTTTGTCAGCTTGCCGTAATCCCCTGCTGACATCTTTGCTTGCTTTCCCTGACCAGCCTAAACTAACAAAAAATAAATAAAACTGTTGTGATAATGAAACTCTGTATATTTACCTTGTGGCTGCTGAGTGTACGCACATCTTTAGTGACAACTGCCTATAGGGTACAGAAGTTCAGTTAATATCCACACCACTGCTCACCAATACGTGACGTCCCTGTTCTGGGCCAGTAATCAAGGAGCCTCAATCTTCACCATGGACACCATTGAGGGATGTTTACTTGGAACAAAAAATAAATAAACACAGTATTTCCAGATGCAGCTGTCTGCACCAAGCACAGTTTCCCTTAAGGGCACAGGGAGCACACTTCCATCCTGGGGCTGGAATTCCTCTCTCTCTCTCTCACACACCAGGTCCCAAATAAGACTCCCAAGTGACACAATTGTAGAGTTGAGTCCTTCGCCGAGTGTTCCAAGCCAAATCCTCCTCCACCCTCTCTGTGAAACCAGTGCTCTGTGTCTCTGCTCCAAGTAGCTGACACACACACACACACACACACACACACACACACACACACACACACACACACACGTGCGCACACACACACACACACACACACACACACACACACACACACATACACACACACACGCACACACGTGCGCACACACACACACCTGGGAAAGGCTGCCATAGATTTACCAGTTATGCCCCCTCTGCCCAGACTATAAGGTAGATGCCACCATCAGAACACTCCAAAGCCAGCTACTCTAAGGCTGTTACCTGGGTATCCAATTATACTTAGTAAAATTAATACTAATACAAATGGTAGTGTTTGACCAATGCAGCAAGGCTTTCAGAAGTGTCCACAGTGTCACCAGATAAATGTAAGTACTCTCAAAGGTTATAATAGTCTCTAAAATACCAGCCACAATGAAACGTTTAAATATATTTAATAATAAATAATAAATGAACATGCAAATATTAAATGTCTATTTACAATAAACACCAGAGTTTCAGTTACAGGAAATATTAAAAATAACACCAATGGAAAGATTCACACAGATCTAGAAAACAATACTTTACTAACCTCACTATATTTTTCTGACTGATCTAAAGAATTACTGTTTCCTACTTACTTAATAAAGTAAGGCAAGATGAAGTGGAGGAGTGGTCTTGCCTGTTCCAAAACAGAGTGCACTGAGACTTCTGTCTCATCAAGTATTAAAGCATCATTTCAGTGCTGCATTACAGAATGACATGACATACATCTGGTCATCTGACTCTGGATCCCACACTATCCCCTTTACTAGAAACTGAACTAGACTCTAGCACATAGTTGTCATAATACACACACATAGGTAAGATGTGTTACAGCATCTGGAAGCTATAAAACCATTTCAAAAACTTCCACCTTTCTGGGGTAGCAATTAGTTCAACCCTAAGGACAATATAGTAGGATTCCTAGTTCTGGTTTTCACAGACATTTTGTCTCTGACTGCAGTCTGAACTGTAAGATACAATCTGTGACCTAAACCAGGTAATTTAATTTCAGACTATTTTTCAAAGTTAGCTGGACTGAGATTAACTTATTCCAGGACCCTCTGTTACAATATATGTATTTCAACAGTTACAATACAGTCTGACATATAGGTGTATTCCTTTTCTGTCCAGCAGTACCCACTGTTGGTATATTTTATCATAAGTACCTGCATAAATCAGTATGATATACATATGACATGGAATTCTTTAAAAAACTCCAGCTAGCTATGCTGGAATATGTTACACATCCACTTCCCTACTTCTCCTTGCATAGCTGGCAATCCCTCACATCATCAAAGCATGTCTGACATTATTAATTAGGCATCCTGGTAAATTGTTTGTAACCATTGAAGTAATGTTTTTAGTTTTTGAGAGTACAGCTAGGACATGTTCCATGGTAATCTAAATGGGAGTGTTATTCTGAGACAGTTTCGGAGAGTTCCATGGTGATCTAAAGGGAAGTGTTATTTTGAGACTGGTGGAATTTAAGTGACTTGTCACTGGAGTAAAATCTGCACTGTGTGTGTCTATAAATATATCAGCTGTCTTTATGGTTAACGTGGGTAATGCTGCTTTGGAATTTTTCTATAATAACACAAGGTTTTATTTTCAGTTTCCTATTCTAACTAAAGAATGATCTGCAATTATCTTTGGCTTCTGATGCAAGTTTCACTTCACGTTTAGCTTTAGTCTTTCTAATGGATATTTTTTTTAGTTCCTGTCGAATTTATTTTTTTATCAAGTCTTTAATGCTGATGGATATGCTGTAGGACATAAACATATTTTTTTTGTTATATAACTTATTTATAGTGGTGGACCACCAAAGGGGTTTATTTTTTAAATTTGCTGTTATGTGTGGTTTTAGTGAGGGCTACTAGATCTATACTTTTTATGTGGGAGTAGATTTGAGGTGAAATAGTAGCAACTAAATCCTCATGGGGAGTAATGACACTGCAAGTAACCCTATCTTCTTGTAGAATTTAAACAGATTTGTGTGTCAAAATTGTTTACATTTGTAAGGCTAGTGGGTTTAAAGGAGGAGGTTATCTGACTTAAGCAGGGATGGAAGTATTAAAAGCTTTATTTACTTTGTACAGTATTGTCAAGGACCTCTCTGCTTTTTTGGGCTGGTGTGAGTAAGCACAAAATTATCATTTTGTGAAATCACTCCCATTCACCTATTTAAAATTATTGGCCATCCTACTGTATTCCATAGTACCAGAATACAAAAGTGACCAGCCCCTTTCAGACTATCTTGCTGTTTTTAAATAGTGACTTTCCACTAAAACTTAACTTTTTAGACAGATAAATCTTAAGTTACCTACTTTCACTTGTAACTCCTCTAGTGCACACTGCAGTGTTTAGGATAAACAATTTTTTTCAACTTACCTTTAAGCATCTGTTGCAAGACTACCAGTTACTGGAGATGTCACATTCTGCCTCTGAGTAATCATCCTGGGATTGGTGCTTATGATTTCTCCTGGTGAGAGAAGGAGTGCAGTTACATTATTTCCTGGAGACTGCTGATCACCCGAAAACTTAATAACTGCTTTATAGGTGACAGCTTGGAATCTGTGCTTATATTCTGATCCTGGTGAGAGTAGGAGCAGAGTGGATTGATTCCTGACTCTTTCTGGTTGGAGAGTGAGTGTCTGTGCTTAACGTACGTGATTGGTCTGGTTGCTATTTTAGGTATCTGCCAGAAAAAGACTACAAGGCTGCAGACCCTTGCATCATCTGGGACAAGACTGTGGATCACCGAACAGGCCATGGCCTGTTTCTCTTCTTGAGACTGGTGTTAACATTTTGCTTCTGGTGAGAGGAGAAGCGAAGGAGTATTGTATCCCAACAGAGTGAAGCTGTGCTGAGACCAGCATTAGTAGTAGCCAGGCAGTAGACATGAATGTAACTCCACTCTTTTCATCATTCTCGACAAGCTAATTCTTTATTTTTCAGAACGTACTGCTTGATTTCTTTCTGACTTCAGAATATCTGCCTAAATCCTTACTCCTTAAATTTTCAGGGTCTACATATTAGTTTCCCCTCAGGTGCTTGGCAGTGCTCTGTACAGACTCCATCACCTTGAGTGACATAAAGGGCTATATAAGGAAACAGCTCTAGAACTTAGTAATAATGACGATCCCTCCTGGCATGTCTAAAGGTCAATTCCCTGTGCTTTCTCCTATCAGCCTGGTGAACTTGGGCATTCTGAGGCAGTGTAGCAGCTGCCTCGTGTACACAGACAACCCTCTCCTCTTACCTCCCAATACTCAGACTTATGAGAGATGCACTTATATATCCAAATTGCAAGCCATATACTCTCAAGCCAAGACCGGAATAGCTGGTCAAGCGGAGAAGGTCAACACTTGCACCACACCACATGCAACACATAGCCCTCCAGAACACCCACCACCACAGCTCTCACGTAAAAACACAAACCACACATTCACCTTCGGTGGCTCGCAGATATACCCCAGGGATTACCTCAGTGTCACTGCTCAACAGAGGCACAGCAAAATAATGGGTATAGTTCCCCATACTAAAGGGGTGGCGTAAGCCACAAAACTATGGGCTAGGCTTGTAAATGCCCTCGGGCAGATAGCCTAGTATGAACCTATGAACCTATGAAACCTATAAATCTACCCAAACAGCAGAGAACTCCAAGGCAGAAACGCACTCAACCACCACAACACAGCACAAACCAGAAGACACATAGCTCATCTACACAGTGTGCCCCTCAAGCTAACCCCTAAGGCTAATCACCTTGCCGAATACACTAATCATAGGTGACTTGATTGTGAGGCACACTGATGTCCCACTCACTAGGTTGAATAAGGAGAAGATAACAGTCAGCTGTCTGTCAGGTGTCAGAATCCAACAGAAAACACACGCGCTCAGGTTATTCCACAACAAGTACAGGTATGACTCTGTCACTGTCCAAATGGGTGTGAATGACCTGAGATGCATCTTCCTGGACTACATGAAAAGAGACATGGAGGAGCTCTCGAACTTTGTAGCACAGGAAGGTATGACCCTAGCCCTGAGCAGCATCCTACCGTTGCCCAGAATGATACTGCAGTACAAGCAGAAAATGATTGACTTTAACAATTAGCTAAGTTTCTGGTGTCATTCTAAGGGGATCCAGTATCTGTCTGCTTAGGATGACATGACTAACAGACCTCAATGCTTTGCCAGAGATGGCCTGCATATGTCACCAGTGGGTTTCCGGATACTGGCTAAGGCTCTTGCCACCCCTATAGTGCCTTTTTTTAGGTGATGTTCCATAGAGCAAATTACCACTGTAACAGCTATAAATAAATGCAATCTGAGGGTCACACTGCTCAACGCTAGAAGTCTAAATCTCAAGATGCACTTGGTCGAAGCACTCCTCAAAATGGAGAACATTGACATCTTTGCTGTAATGGAGACCTAGTTTAAAGCATCAGAAAGCACCCCTGTGCTTCCAGGCTATAACTCATTCCACACCTTTTGGCCCCAGAACATGGACTGAAGCACCAAAGGCGGTGGTGTCTCCATATTCATAAAGGATATGCACACCTCCAGACTAGTAGCCCAGCATAACGCATCTGAGACACTTCAGGTACAGCTAGCATTGGGTAAGATGGCGATTCAGGTTGTAGCCTGCTATAGGTCCCCAACCATGTCCCAGGACTCTCACTCCATGTTCCTAATCACCACTTGCCATCCTCCCATCCCTGTTTAAGATATTAAAATATGCGTCTACACCAAGTTAAATATCTAACCAACCTTTCACTCAACTTTGTTTTCAACCTAATCATAGCACTGCAGCTGCCCTTTTCATTTTTATCAGTACAGTCATTCAGCTTAGGTCTAGGAAGACTGTTTACCATTGTTTCTAACAAAAACATTTGATACAGCAGCACACCAAAAACTCTTTCATAAGCTACCTTCTCTGGGCCTCAGCACCCCATCTCTAACCTGGTTTCACAGCTGCTTAACTAATAAGAAAAAAGATGAGAAATGGCAGCAAAGTCACTCTGATTTCATACTAGTTGCAGTTGGTGTCCCTTAGGGATCAATTCTAGGCCACCTACTCTTTAATATGCTTATCAGTAATCTATACCCCACTTCCAAACAAGCAACCTTGGTACAGTATGCTGATCATGCTACACTCACCTGTTCATCCCAAACAGTAAACTCCCTACAAGGCATCACACAACAGGCCTTTCTGTCCTAACTCAGACTTACTCCTAAATTAAAAAAAGAAAAAGAAAGCCCAAGTAATGCTTTTCAGCCCTAAAAACTACTTAGAACAAGAACAATCATTTCACATCTCATCACCCAGTAGAACAATATTAGAATATGTTGCACAAAACAAACTCCTTGGAATATTACTTTATGATAATCTCAGATATGACCAGCACCTGCTCCAAGCCAAAAACAAACTGGAAAGTAGGCTCCCTATGTAGGGCAAAGCAATTCCTTGTTCACCACTCCAGAAAAACTATAACACAAATATAACTGCTTCCATCTCTACCTATCTTTATAAAACTTAACTCCACCCTTAAAAGCAAACCTGAGACATCCTGTGTTAAATTTCTAAATTTGCTGCAGATATACCCAAAAATATCAATACTGGATACCTCTAAAAAGACTTAACTGGCTTGAACTCCCAGATTACCTCAATTTATCATAACCCATAAACTAATAAACTGTCCCCCAAAAAATGCCAAGTTCTACAAGGGACACTACAACCTTTTCTTACTAACAGGTCCCTGGGGTCCAACAACAAATCTCTCCTATCAGTCACAAAATCAAATAAAACCACTGTCAACAGATTATACTGCCATCTGGTTGCAAAAATCTGAAATTAAATCCTCCTAGAAATGAGACAAATAGTCAAGTTAAATAACTTCAAAGTGTCATGAGAGGAGCTACTCTAACAACTGGATGTGCTCCTGCACCCCCTCACCCTGATAATTTTCAACACTAAGCCGTACACACCTTCTTATTCACTCTGTTAACCTTCTATTTTTCCAACATACTTCTGAAGTAAATGTACTGTGCTTACTATCCTAACTAGTATTTACTTCTTTTTTTCTAAATAGAAAATTCTACAATATTACCTCTTGTATAAAAATGATATGTGTTCTGTAATAAGCTACCTTATTTAGTGTAACAACTCAGTTTATGATTCTAGTTTTAACTGTGAAGTTTCTCTGTAGTACTCTACTTCAGGTATGCAAACACTCAGTGTTTTCTGTATAATATATTTTGTATTAACTAGGTGGTGCTGCAGTAGCTTTGTCGCCTCACAGTAAGACGCTGTCCGGTTCGATTCTCAGCTAGAGCGTCTTCTGCATGTAATTAATTAAACAATTAATGTAATTGGTTTCAATTGATTAATTTATTTGTGATGTCATGTTATTTAAAGAAAGTTTAACTTAACAATAATAATTTCTGAGGAAGTTTGCCTAGGAGGCAAACGAAAAGCGCTTCAATTAACTATTTTTACTAATCTGGAGCTTTTTCATCTTTGGCGTGGATTTATCACTGATAGTGACTGTTTTCTGACATCCAGGTCGTTTGGCACGCTCTAAGGTTCACCTTTTTCATTTATTAGTTTGACTTTTCTTTTTTCTTGACATGCGTGAATGGGCATACCTTCATTGAAAGTTGTGCGTCAGGCCTGGCAAGCCGGTATGTAAAAATCAACTGCCAATCATTAGCGGACCGGAGTTCCGCTGTGGCGACCCCTAACCGGGAAAAGCCGAAAGACACAACAACTATGGAGCTTCACTTCCCAGGACTCCTCTGAAAATGGGCTAAACCTCAGTCAGAATTTCCTGGTAAACAAAGATAGATAAATAACAATAATAAATACATTTGTAAATAAGTCCAGGATATCATGGTATAGCATTAACACTTGCATATATCAGTATAAATATATAAATAACATATTTGAATATCTAGGATTCTACAGAAGTGCACAGCTAATACAGAAGGTGCTGCAATGGCATGATGTTTCTAGTACTGTGTAATGGCTGTCCATGTAGTCCTAGATCTGTAGGTTTCCTCTTGCCTTCCTGAATATTGAAGAAGCAGATGCAGAGGTCTGCAGCACAAATGACAAAGTGTCAGCTGTAATGAGAGATAAGGGCTTCACTTTAGCCAGGGATGATAGCAGTTTATCCCAATGGCTGAATTTTGCGTCATTGTAGGACTGTCTAAGCAGTGAATATTTTAATATGTTCTGTCATTAGGTGAGTATATTGACTGTACTGTCTAATTTGATCTTGTCACACTTTTGAAATGATGACTCATGAAATCTTTAAAGGAGAACTGGTTAGAAAGTGAAAAAAACTCACCTTTTTTAATAGTGTATTGTGCTGTAGTTTCTATGTAGCTATGATTGCACATTTAGTCCAGGGAAGTGTGTATAGCATAGTATTTGTAACCCTGCTTGCTCTTTCTCCCAGATGGTGTTGGAAACCTGTAGCTGCAGAGATTCTTAACTACCATGTCCTTGCGGAGTGGGTTAGTGGCTTTGCCATATGTTGTAGATGATGAGTGTTTCCCAAAAATGAAGCTGGCAATACTGCACTATGCTTTTATTTTTTAGCCCTTTCACTGAACAGCATTGTTTTGTAAGGACTAGTTCTAGATGAAGCCCTTCAATATCAATGGGGACATGGACAGTTGCATCCATTTTGCAGTCATTGATTAACAGTAGCTGAACGTTTGTAGCATGGATGTCAAAAATATGCATATCAAAAAGGAGAGGCCCCAGTACTGAGCCCAGTGGTATTCCACTGGTTACTTTCTTATTTTCTGAAGTGGCACCTGACACCTTAATT
Source organism: Protopterus annectens (assembly GCF_019279795.1). Lineage (NCBI taxonomy): Eukaryota > Metazoa > Chordata > Ceratodontiformes > Protopteridae > Protopterus > Protopterus annectens. The sequence goes on from NC_056737.1 coordinate 811,230,561, forward strand.
GTGTGAGTCATATCCTTCAGGCAATTTACAGTAAATCTTACTACTTAAGGGACTACCTTTAGTTCATTTGCAATGTCATTGTGGGGCTTAGTGTCAAAGGCCTTGACCTAATCCAGATATGTGGTGTGGCTTGAGTGATTTATGAAGAAGAGTAACTATGATCTGTCCCTGAAAAAATGTTCTGGATCCACTTACATGAAATTTTTAATATTCTGTTTTAAGCGGTTAGATGTGATATATTCCATTGCCTTGTGAATTAAACTAGTTAGTCTGAATGGCCTGTAATTTCCAGGGTCTGTGGCAGAGCCCCCTTTTGTGTTGGGACACCACTAGAGTGTGTTTTCTCAGCCTCAGGGAATTATCTATCCTGTGACTAGGCTTAATGTAAATAAGTGCAATAGGGGTTCTGTGAAGGTATGTGTGACGTCCCTACTCTGGGCCAGTAATCAAGGAGGCTCAATCCTCAGCACAGACACCAGTGAGGGACATTCACTTGAAACATAAAAAAATAGATACAAACAGTATTTCCAGATGCAGCTGTCTGCACCAAGCACAATTTCCCTTAGCACACAGGTAGCACACTCCCATCATGGGGCTGGGTTTCCCTCTCTCTCACCAGGCCACAAATAAGATACCCCACTGTCACAGCTGTAGAGTTGAGGCCTCAGCAGAGTGTACCAAGTCAAGTTCTCCACCACCCTCTCTGTGAAACCAGTGCTCTGTGTCCCTGCTCCAAGTAGCTCACACACACACACACACACACACACACACACACACACACACACCTACACCTGGGAAAGGCTGGCACAGATTTACCAACTATGTCCTCTCTGCCGAGACTGTAAAGCAGATACTGCCTCTAGAACACTCCAAAGCCAGCTGTTCTAAGGCTGTTACCTGGGTATCCAGTTATACCTAGTAAAATTAATATTAATGCAAATGGTAGTGTTTGACCAATGTTGCAAGACTTTCAGAAGCGGCCACAGTGTCACCAAATAAATGTAAGTACTCTCAAAGGTTAAAATATTCTCTAAAAGACCAGCCACAATGAAAAGTTTAAATATATTTAAAAAAATAAATAATAAAAGGACATTAAAATACTAAAACTCAATGTACAGTAAGCATCAGAGTTTCAATAATAGGAAATATTAAAAATAACACTGATGAAAAGATTTGCACAGATAAAGAAAAGCAATACTTAACTAACCACACTATATTTTTCTGACTGATCTAAGGAATTACTATTTCTGACTTAATTAATAAAGCAAGGCAAGATGAAGTGGGTGAGTGGTCTTGTCAATTAAAAAAGAGTGCCCTGAGACTTCTGTCTCATCTAGTATTAAATCATCATTTCAGTGCTGCATTACAGAATGACATCACATACATCTGGTCATCTGACTCCGGTTCCCACACTACTGCCTTTACTAGAAACTGAAGCAGAATCTAGCACATATGTATCATAATACACAAATAAACAGAGCTTTGTTAAGCTGTGCTACCGCTTCTGGAAGCTATAAAACCATTTCAGAATGTTCCACCATTCCAGGTTAGCAATTGGAACCTGTGCATTGAGAGAGAGCCTTACAAGACTATCTGCAAATATATAGAGCTGAGTATATTTTTCTGTATTATTCTGTATTATAGAGCTAAATTGTTGCTTAGATATCTGTTGTCTTACTGTTCTGCAAATATACAGAGATCAGTATATATTTTTCTAGTTTTATAATTTGCACTGTGATTCCTCACATCTCTGATGAAACTGTCTTCCCCACCCCCCGCATTTTCTGCCGTGTCTTCAGCTGATATAACCAGTTTCTATAGCTTGTGTGTTGCTTAACTCCAGGTTCCCTTAATTTTGACCTGTTAATAACAGCCTACATTTAAATTGGAACCTGTGCACTGAGAGAGAGCCTTACAAGACTATCTGCAAATATATAGAGCTGAGTATATTTTTCTGTATTATTCTGTATTATAGAGCTAAATTGTTGCTTAGATATCTGTTGTCTTACTGTTCTGCAAATATACAGAGATCAGTATATATTTTTCTGGTTTTATAATTTGCACTGTGATTCCTCACATCTCTGTTGAAACTGTCTTCCCCACCCCCACCCCATTTTCTGCCTTGTCTTCAGCTGATATAACCGGTTTTTATAGCTTGTGTGTTGCTTAACTCCAGGTTCCCTTAATTTTGACCTGTTAATAACAGCCTACATTTAAATTGGAACCTGTGCACTGAGAGAGAGCCTTACAAGACTATCTGCAAATATATAGAGCTGAGTATATTTTTCTGTATTATTCTGTATTATAGAGCTAAATTGTTGCTTAGATATCTGTTGTCTTACTGTTCTGCAAATATACAGAGATCAGTATATATTTTTCTGGTTTTATAATTTGTACTGTGATTCCTCACATCTCTGTTGAAAATGTCTTCCACACCCCCCTCCCTGTTCTTGGTTGTAGTTTAAATTTGGTGGCTTTTGCAGTGCCCGCCTCACTGTAGATTTGATCTGGGACACTCCTCCAGTCCCATCTCTTTACCGCATTCTACCTAATAAACCCTTTCTGCACTTGCTTTTAGTCCTTTTGAATTTAATTACATTTTTTCAAACTGTGCGTGGACTAATATTGCTACATACTCAAGTGTGCCAGCTTACACTGCACGTGAATTGTTTTTTCTACTGTTTTTGCTACTTTTCTGAAAAAAAAAAAACAATTGTAAGCCTGTTTCCTACCTTTCCTGTAATTAGTGTTCCAGATACAGATTTCCTGTATCCAGGACTGTTTGTAAGCTTCTGAGCCCCCCAAGCCTTTCTGTGTTGGAGCAAAGCCTTCTAGCTTATCAGTGGGAGTGGTAAGCATTAGGTAACCTGTCTACCACATAAGGAGTGGTTCTGGCCCAGAATTTGTAGTTATTGGCCATTTGGGCGGTCTTCCATCTCTCTCAACTTTCTGATTTGAAGGCCTGCATTTGCACTTGTTTCTGTCATGTAACTCCTGGACCCATCTCATTTGCTCACTCAAAAAAAATGTATCTGCTTTTACTGTATTTGTGTTTCTTCCTACTTAATTTTGCTTTTGTGTCATCTTAATAGTACTCAATTGTATTTATTACTGCTTGGTGTAACTCATTCTAAGCCTTTTAGTTTAAGCACTTGGGCTTCAAACCAGTTGTTTTACATTAAGAAGGTTTGTGGTCTGCACTGTAGTGGCAGAACAGGTAGCTTACATCCTTCTAAGTTGGGAACTGCTGATTGAGGGCTTAGTGTCTGTTATTCTAAAAGTGTATTAATTCTGGTTTAAGCACCTGGGCTTCAGGCCAGTTATTTTACATTAAGAGGGTTCGTGGTCTGCACTCTTGTGGGAGGAGAGGCTGGACTGTGCCCTTCTGAGCTGGGAATTTCTGGTTAAAGGCTTATAGTGCCTGCATATTTGAACTGCTTCTTACTGAAATTGGTACACCTTGTTTGCTGTAGCATAGACTAGATCCAGGCCTGCTGAATCTAGCTTTGTTTGTATGCTTGTTATTTCCCTGACATGCTAATTCCACCTAAAACGCGGCTTTTCAGCGCTTCTGTGGATCCCTAGTGATATCTGCATTGCTTACTGTACTTATTTCCTTGTTTCACCGTTTGTCGTTTTTGCATTTAAGTTACCTGGCACTTACTCACTAAAGCAATTATATAAGCCAGCACTAAAAAATTAAAAGCACTACAGCCTCACAAACCCCCCTTGAGTACCTTGTTCCCCATTGGCCCTTTTTTCAATTATAAAGGAATTCCCAATACTATTCTAGCATGTCCAAAGGTCAGTTGTCAATCTCCTCTCCGGTCCAGCTGGTGAATCTGGGAATCTTGAGGCAATGTTACAACTGCCTCATGTACACAGACAACCCTCTCCTCCTCCCAACAAATTCCAACACATGAGAGATGTAACCATATAGCCAAATTGGAGGCTAAGCTCTTTCAACTCAGTACTGGCATAGCCAGTCAGGAGGAGAAGGAAACCACACTCACTACGACTCTAGTCTCACATAGACCTACCACGACAGCAAACCAAACACATAAACAGACAAAAACATACTCGGAGTCTCTAAATAAAAATCTGCCTAAGCAGCAGAGACCTCCAAAGCAAACACCCAAGCAACCGCTACCCCAAACAAAACAAGTGCAACACATAGCTCACAAAGCCAGTGTGCTGAACAGCCACAGCTCTTAAGGCTAAACAACACACCTGATACACTTGTAATAGGTGACTCTATCGTCAGGCACACTGACGTCCCGCTCACCAGGCTGAACAAGGAGAAGGTCACGGTGAGCTGCCTGTCGGGCGCTAGGATACACCACATAACACAAGCACTCAGGTCACTCCAAGGCAAGTACAAATATGACTTGGTCTTTGTCCATGCTGGTGTGAATGACCTGAGACGTACCTCCCTGGACTACATGAAAAGAGACATAGAGGAGCTCTCTGAGCATGTAGCCCAGGCCGGTATGACCCTGACCTTGAGTAGCATCTTACCCTCACCAAGAATGATGCCACAATATGAAGACAAGATGATCAATTTCAACAATTGGCTAAAGTATTGGTGTCATTCAAAGGGGATCCAATGCCTGTCAGCCTGGGATGACATGCTCGACAAGCCACGATGCTTCGCTAGGGACGGCTTGCACCTGTCACCCCTGGGCTTTCGGATATTGGCAAAGGCTCTTGCTTCCCCCATAGTGCCTTTCTTAGGCAAGGCTCAAAAGACAAACCCACCTCCATAGGTATCACAAGGGATAAGAAACTAAGAGTAATGCTCCTCAATGCCAGAAGTCTAAACCTCAAGATGCACGCACTCGAAACTCTCCTTAGCATGGAGAACATCGATATCTGTGCAGTAACAGAAACCTGGTTCAAGGCTCCCGAGAGGAGAGCACCCCAGCACTACCAGGTTATACCTCATACCCTCCCAAACCCAGGAACCTCACTCGGCCTTCCTGAGAACACTGAAAAATATGAAGGTCTCTCCAAACACCATTATATTGGGCGACTTCAACTACCCAAACATAGACTGGGAGCATTACTCCAGCTCCAACACCCTAGCCCAAAGGTTCCTAGAATTTATAAACTCAAATGCTATGGAACAACTTGTTACCACTCCCACAAGAGGGGAAAACATACTGGACCTGATCATCACCAACATGGGGGACTCTATGCTCCAGACCAGAAGTGTATCCCTCACTGGTAAGAACAGACCATAAACTAATCTCACTGGATATTCACATCCCGACCCCACCCCCTGCCCAGAAAACCACAGTGAAAAACTTCTCTAAAGCAAATTTCACACTCCTCAAAACCGAGGTGGAATCCTTCAAAGACCCAATTCTCCAAATGCAGATGTCCTGTCTGGTGGACCCCAGCCTTAAACAAACTATACAATAGAAGGAGGAAGCTACTACATGATAAAGCAAAATCCCAAAAAGGGAAGACATCTCTGATCAGTATTAGCAAAAAACTACGGGCACTCATAAAATCGTCTAAGGCCAGCTTCGAGAGACAAATTGCACAGGACACTAAGGATAATCACAAGGCTTTCTTTAGTTATGTTAGGAACCTGGGTGGGAATTCCCAGATATGCTCAGAATTAGTCCAAAATGACAGAAAATACATCAAACCCACAGACATTGCCAAAATCCTAGCTGACAGGTTCAATGCAAACTTCTTCCCCCCCTCCCCAACAAAAGGGCAAATATCTATCCCAGCAGAGTGCTGCCCCCTTGACATCTCAGATGCTCAGGTAAGAGTCGCCCTCTCCAAAGCAAAAAACACAGCATCAATGGGACCAGACGGTGTCCCGGGCTGCGTCCTACATGAACTCCAAGAAGAGCTAAACCCAAACATAAAACTACTGTTCAATCTCAGCCTTACTACAGGATATGTACCCAAAGAGTGGCGTACAGCAACAGTGGTCCCTCTCCACAAAGGTGGTGCCTCAACGGATCCTGGAAACTATCTCCCCATAAGCCTGACTAGCTTGGTCTGCAAAGCTATGGAAAGGGTCATCATGGACCTCATAAATAAAGATATTGGGGACCTGCAGACACTGGATCCTACCCAGTTCGGCTTTGTTAAGGGTAGATCCTGCCTCTTAAACCTGGTTGATTTCTTTGAAACAGTCACCAAGGCCATTGACGAGGGGAAGGTGGTCCACACAGCCTACCTGGACCTCACAGAAGCATTTAATAATATACCCCACTCGGGCATTATAGATAAGCTCACCAGCTTAAATATAAACCCCTATGTCACTAGATGGGTTTCAAACTGGCTCAAGGACAGAACCCACATGGTTAGAATTGCTGGAGCCATGTCAGACTCCAAAACAGTTACAAGTGGCGGCCCACAAGGCTCAGTCCTGGGGCCTCTCTTGTTCGGTATATATTTCTCGGAGGTACAGGCCAACACAGAAGGACTGTGGCTGACCAAGTTCGCAGATGACTGCAAACTGGGCACCATAATCGACTGTCCAGCTGACACAAGCATCCTCCAAAAGGGCCTCATAGAAACAGACAACTGGTGCCAGAGCCATGGCCTCAAGCTAAACGCCAAAAAGTGTATAGTCATTCCCTCTGGCAAAAACAAAGTGCCCACAAATTACCACAGAGGTGGTAATCCATTAAGTACAGAAGAAGTAATTAGGGACCTGGGGACCCAAGTTGATAGCAGTCTCTAATTTGACAACCACGTGGCCAAAGTGGGATTCACATCTTGATCAGGGGAGGTCATCGTGCCTCTTTACTCATCCCTCTTCAGGCCCATAATTGAGTACAATGCCCCTTTTGGGATGTACCTTACCAGACACCTTCAGCAACTGGAAAGACCCTCAAAAGTACCTTACCAAGAGGATCAAAGGGCTCAAACAGATGTCATATGCTGCCCGGTTAAAGAAACTCCAGCTCTACTCAGTGGCCTCCCGCCTGCTCAGAGGCGATCTGTGCCTGACTTATAAAGCCATGTCCAACCCGGAATTAATGGACATGCTGCACCTCAGAAAATCCAAATCTCATAGAGCTACGCGCTCGAGAGACTTGAACCTCAGCACTGAAATAAATAGGACATGCTGGAGGGACAGATTCATAACCCAGAGGCTCCCTTCACTCTGGAATAAAATCCCAGTCCAGGTTATGCAGAGTCCCTCATTGACTCTCTTCAAGAGGTATCTTGATGAGTGGATGGGAGATCGTAGGTTTACCCCGGGTATCACTTCTGTGTCACTGTTAGACAGAGGCACAGTATACTAACCTCGAAAAAGGGCATAGCAAAATTAATTTAAAATGGGTGGCGAAAGCCAGACACACTCTGGCTAGGCTTATAAATGCCCTTGGGCAGATAGCCTAGTATGAACCTATGAACCTATGAATTAGTTCACCCCTAAGAGCAATACAGTAGGATTCCTAGTCCTAGTTTTCACAGACATTTTGTCTCTGGCTGCAATCCAAAGTGTAAGATACAATATTTGTGGCTTAAACCTGGTAATTTAATTTCAGACTATTTTTCAAAGTTAGGTGGACTGAGATTAACCTCTTATCTTCCAGGATCATCTTTTACAGTATATTAATTTTAACAGTTATAATACAGTCTGACACAGAGGTGTATTCCTTTTCTGTCCAGCAGGATCCACTGTTGTTACATTTTTAACACAAGCATTTTTGGCAAATACATTTTCAACAGAAACTCCTTTACAAATCAGTCTGATATACAAATGACATATAATTATTTACTAAACTGCAGCTAGTGTGCTGGCATATGTTGCACATCTACTGCCCTACTTCTCTTGGCACAGCTGGCAATACCTCACATCATCACATTATCCCCTTTAAGGACTCAAACTGGTTTCTCAAGTGACACTTGAATAACGTGGCTTGAGGGACATGAGCCTGTCTGGAAACACAATAATCCATACCCTGTCTTGAGAGTCCATCTGCATTGGCATTGCTGACCTCACTATGGTGCTGCACTGTCATATCATATGCTTGCCACCATGGGCTCCACCTTAATAACTTGGCATTTTACTGGCTGGCTGAGTGTAACCATGTTAAGAGATTGTGATCTGTAACTACAATGAATTTCCTTCCGTACAGATAGGATTGAAGTTTCTGCAGTGTCCATACTATGGCTAGACATTCTTTTTCTACAGCTGCATAACATTCCTCCCTGGGTTGGAGTCTATGGCTGAGATATACTGGATGCTCTTCTCCCTCTGTGGAAACCTGGCTGAGTACAGCCCTCAACCCATGGTTCAAGGCATCCACATGCACAACAAATTATTTGCTGTAGTCTGGACTGGCTAACACAGGGGGTCCTCCCAAACCCCCTTTAAGCTTTTGGAATGCCTGCTCACATGTTGGGGTCCACACTATCTTATGTGGTCTGTTTTTCCTTGTCAAGTCTGTGAGGGGAGCAGCTATTGTACACTTAACTGGGAACTAACTTTCTGTTCTACCCTGCTGTCCCCGAATATTGCTCTCACCTGATTTTTGGTAACAGGAGTAGGCCACACTTGAATAGCTTCCACTTTGGCTATTCTGGCCTGGTCTTACCACTCCCTACTCTGTTTCCCGGGTAGGAGACCTTTGCCATACCCTGGTGACACTTACTAGGCTTAATGGTCAACCCTGCCCCTGCAGTCTGTCCAGCAGCTCCGTGATGTGCTGTAGGTGCTCTTGCCGGGATTGGCTGTAGATGGCAGTATCATCCAGGTAAGCAAGGGCATAACCTCCTGCTAGGATACAATCTACCAGCCTCTGGAAGGTTCCTGGGGCACTTGTTATCCCAAAGGTTATCTTTGTGAACTCATATAATTCGAAAAAAGTTACAAAGTCTAACCTCTCTCTAGTGGTGGGAGTCAAGTTCACCTGCCAGTAGCCCTTGGTCAGATCAGTAGTGGTGAGATACATATCCCCCACCCAGCTTTTCTAAGGCTTCATCTGTCCTAAGCACAGGATAAGCATCTGACTCTGAGTGACTGTTTAGTTTTATGTAGTCCACACAGAACCTGGTGCTATCATCTTTATTGCTGCCAGCACCACTGGAGAGGCCCAGGAACTATTGGATTCCTGGATTACTCCCAGTTCCAACATTTCCCATATCTCCTTCCGTAGAGTCTGTCTGACTCACTCAGGCACCCTGTATGAGGCCTGCTTGCTAGGCCTTTGGGGTCCTGTATCGACATGGTGCTGCACCAGGTGGGTGCACCCAGGTTTTCCAGTGAAAATTCCCCCAAGCTCCTGTACACTGCTTGGACTTCTCAAATCCGGGTAGGGGATGGCCGCTGAGACATTGCTACCCCTTCTGCTGAGGTGTCAGTTTGAGGCTCACTGAGGAGATCAGTTGCCAGATCTTCCTCAAACTCCTCCTGCCATCCACTGCAAATGCTCAGCACACTGGCCCCCCTTTCATGATAAGGCTTCATCATGTTAACATGGTACAGCTTGTGCCCCTGCCTAGTACGTTTACCATGTAGTTATCATCACTGTCCTTCCTTACTACTTTGAAGGGTCCCTCCTAAGCTGCCGGCAACTTATTGGTCTGACAGGAATGAGAACCATAACCTGCTGTCCCACAGCATACTCTCAGGCTCAAGCAATCTTGTCATTCCAGACCTTTTTCTGTAACTGGGTTCCTGCTGGTTCTCCTGGGCCAAGCCCATGAGCTTTCTAAGCCTTGTCCTGAGGTTTAGGACATGTGCTCCAACATACTCCTTGTGGGATTCACACTCTCCCTCCCAGTAATCACAAATCAAATCTAAAGGCCACCTCACCCTATATCCATACAACTCAATGGGTGAAAAGCCTGTGGATTCCTGGGGTAGCTCTCTGTATGCAAACAGCATATGGGTTCAAATATTTGTCCCACTTGCTCTTAAACTGGTCTGCAAATGCCTGTAGCATATCTTTAGTGCAGAGTTTAATCTCTCCACAAGCCCATTAGTCTTGGGGTGGTGGAGAGTAGTCTTTAGGTGCTTCACCCCACAGCACTCCCACAGACAAGCCAGTAGGTATGACATGAAATTTGCACCTCTGTCAGTCAGTATTTATTTCGGGAAACCTACCCTGCTGAAAATATGTAACAAAGCATTTTACACCTTGTCTGTCTCAATGGAGGACAGAGCCACCGCCTCGGGGTATGAGTAGCATAATCTACTACCACCAAAATATACTTCTTCCCTGTGGCACTTGGGGTACTCAGAGGCCCTACAATATCCATATCTACCTACTGAGATGGCTCCTCAATCTCAGGCAAAGGCATCAAAGAGCTCTGACCTTGTTTCCTGCCTTGCTTACTTTTTGGCACTGCTCACAAATCATGCAGTACCCATGTTACATCTCTTGCAATCCCAGGCCAATAGAAGTTCTGCATACCACATCTCCTGGTACTCTTTGTGCCCATATGACTTGCAAAAGGAATGGCATGGTCAATAGCTAGAAGTGCCAGATGGTAGGCTCTAGGCACTACCAACTGCTGAATTTTCTCTCACCCTGTAGCCCTCCCTCAGGGGTCCACTGTCTGTACAGTAGCCCTTTGTTTCAGTATACAGACTCCCCTTTTCCTTGAGGAACAGGTGCCTCATTAGCTACCTCCCTCAAGCCTCTTAGTGTAAGGTCTGAAAGCTGAGCCTGTCTCAACTGTACCTTTGTGACCCTTCCCAGCTCCCTTCCACAGGTAGTTTGGTATCCTTTGACAGCAGTGTCTCACTGTCAGCCTGGGTACTACCACTCACCTCTGTCCTTGCATCATTCTGTCCAAGGTAAAATCAGTACCTACCAGCAGCTGTGGCTTACCTTCAGGCTCACTGCTGCAGGGGAGCTCCTTCCATGAAATAGCCAGCTCGCCATCCCTGGCTTCAGGTGTGGGATCTCTCTGGGTCTCCCCAAGGCTACCAGCCCCACATGCCTGTCTCCAACCCTAACTGCATTTAATTGCATGCACACAAGGTACTGCATTATCAACATCATTCCCTATCAGGACATCTGCAGGGATATCCTCAAACACACCTACTTGCTTGCTTCCTTTTACACTCTCCCAGCCAAGGTGAATCCTGGCCAAAGACATCTGGAATGGGATCTCTTCTAAAGCTGTGACTGGAGTGGACTGCCCAAGCAAGTACTGCTCATCTTTAACCACTGCAGGCTTCACAATGGTTATGTCATTGACTATGTCTGTCTTAGCGGTGGCCTGTTTTTCATCAACTACAATAGGATATAAACTCAGGTGATAGTCTGATACCCCTATTGTCTCCAGGCAACTTACCACTGGCATACTGTTATTCCCAGTTGCAGGCTTCTGTACCTTTTGTTTCCCACCTTGCTTCCATGGACATCTGTATGCTACATGGCCCCACTGGCTACATTTAAAACATCCAACCCTTGATCCTGCCCATGCACCTGAACTAGTGGCTTCCCCTGTTACTGGTGGACTCTGTTGGGGTGGTTTAGGCTGCCCACCATGGGTTCCTTTTTATATCCATGTGCAGCAATTGGTATTCCTTTCTTGTACAGTGTTGCCCTGCTTACTAAGTAGAGATTCACTTTTCTCCCCAGCTCATCTGCAGAGTTACACTCCTGTCTGACAACCAGATTCTCATGCCCTCAGGCAAAGTGCTAAGGGCTTGTTCCCTCACCAAAAGGTTTGCCAGTCTTTCAGAAGTGGTGACCTGACACTTACTCACCCACCTATGAAAATAAGTGCTTAACTCAGCAATCTAATCAGATAAACTTTCATCTGTCTTGTGTCTATGCTCACAAAACTTTTTTCTTTAAACTTTGGGTGTTAACTTAAAACATTCCTATAAACATTGTTTAACTTTATCATAGTTTAAACAATCAGTATCAGACAATTTAGAAACAGCAATTATAGCTTTACCATGGAGTAAGGGGGTCAGGAACCATACCCAGAGCTCTTGGTCAATATTATACTGTTTACATACTCTTTCAAATATATGAATAAAACTATCAAAATGATCACCCTCTATAAAATGTGGAAGAAATTTACTAACCTTTATTGCTTCTGGGGTTCACTTATTCCCTTCCAAATTACCTCCATGACCCTGATGAAGAGTTACCATCCCCCTCTCATGTTGATACTACTTCTCATTTTCTTCAGCCTCTAAATGCTGCAGTCTCTCACTTTCTTTGACCTCCAAACACTGCAGTGTCTCTGCTGATTCTGTTTACATATGTTTTGCCTGCCGTAATCTTTCTGTTGATTCTAATTCCAAACATTTGGCCTCCAGTTCGTCTCTTTAACTCCAGATAGGTTTTTAAGTCATCTGAGGTAAAGGTAAACTGTCCTGCTTCTGAGAGCTAGAAATCCCCATCACCAGACTCGTTACCCACCTCGTTGCTGGTATGGGCTACAGCTGCGACTAAGGCAGAAATAACCTCCTGTTTATCAGGTTGCGATGCTTCAGTCCTTCGGCTTCACAAACCTTGGCCAGCTGGTTCTTTGTCAGCTTTCCATAATCTTCTGCTGACATCTTTGCTTGCTTTCCCTGACTAAGCTAAACTAACAAAAATAAATAAAACTGTTGTGAAAATGAAACTGTGTATGTTTATGTTGTGGCTGCTGAGCGTACACACATCTTCAGTGACAACTGCCTATCGGATACAGAAGTTCAGTTAATATCCACACCACTGCTCACCAATATGTGACGTACCTGTTCTTGGCCAGTAATCAAGGAGCCTCAGTCTTCACCATGGACACCATTGAGGGATGTTTACTTGGAACAAAAAAGAAATAAAGAGTATTTCCAGATGCAGCTCTCTGCACCAAGCACAGTTTCCCTTAAGGGCACAGGGAGAACACTTCCATCCTGGGGCTGGAATTCCTCTCTCTCACCAGGTCCCAAATAAGACTCCCAACTGACACAACTGTAGAGTTGAGTCCTCCACCCAGTGTTCCAAGCCAAGTCCTCCTCCACCCTCTCTGTGAAACCAGTGCTCTGTGTGTCTGCTCCAAGTAGCTGACACACACACACACACACACACACACACACACACACACACACACACACACACACACACACACCTGGGAAAGGCTGCCATAGATTTACCAGTTTTGCCCCACTCTGCCCAGACTATAAGGTAGATACCACCATCAGAACATTGCAAAGCCAGCTACTCTAAGGCTGTTACCAGGGTATCCAATTATACTTAGTAAAATTAATACTAATACAAATGGTAGTGTTTGACCATTGCAGCAAGGCTTTAAGAAGTGACCACAGTGTCACCAGATAAATGTAAGTACTCTCAAAGGTTAAAATAGTCTCTAAAATACCAGCCAGAATGAAATGTTTAAATGTATTTAATAATAAATAATAAAATAACGTGCAAATACTAAATGTCTATTTACAATAACAACCAGAGTTTCAGTCACAGGAAATATTAAAAATAACACCAATGGAAAGATTCACACAGATCTAGAAAAACAATACTTAACTAACATCACTATATTTTTCTGATTGATCTAAAGAATTACTGTTTCCTACTTACTTAATAAAGCAAGGCAAGATGAAGTGGAGGAATGGTCTTGCCTGTTCCAAAACAGAGTGCCCTGAGATTTCTGTCTCATCAAATATTAAAGCATCATTTCAGTGCTGCATATAAGAATGACATGACATACATCTGGTCATCTGACTCTGGTTCCCACACTACAACCTTTACTAGAAATGGAACCAGAATCTAGCACATAGGTGTCATAATACACACACATAGCTAAGATGTGTTACAGCATCTGGAAGCTATAAAACCATTTCAAAAACTTCCACCTTTACAAGGTAGCAATTAGTTCAACCCTAAGGACAATATAGTAGGATTCCTAGTTCTGGTTTTCACAGACATTTTGTCTCTGACTGCAATCTGAACTGTAAGATACAATCTTTGACCTAAACTAGGTAATTTAATTTCAGACTATTTTTCAACGTTAGCTGGACTGAGATTAACTTCTTCCAGGACCCTCTGTTACAATATATGTATTTCAACAGTTACAATACAGTCTGACATAGAGGTGTATTCCTTTTCTGTCCAGCAGGACCCAACACAAGCACCTGCATAAATCGGTATAATATACAAATGACATGTAATAGTCCAGCTAGTTATGTTGGAATATGTTACACATCCACTTCCCTACTTTTTCTTGCATAGCTGGCGATACCTCAGATCATCACAGCATGTCTGACATTATTAATTAGGCATCCTGGTAAACTATTTGTAACCATTGAAGCAATGTTTTTAGTTTTTGAGAGTACAGCTAGGACATGTTCCATGGTGATCTAAAGAGGAGTGTGATTCTGAGACTGGTGGAATTTAAGTGACTTGTCACTGGAGTAAAATCGGCACTGTGTGCGTCTATAAATACATCAGCTGTCTTTATGGTTAACATGGGTAATGCTGCTTTGGATTTTTTCTACAGTATCACAAGGTTTTATTTTCAGTTTCCTATTCTAACTAAAGAAGGATCTGCAATTATCTTTGGCTTCTGATGCAAGTTTCAGTTCATGTTTAGCTTTAGTCTTTCTGATGGATATTTTTTTTAGTTCCTGATTAATTTATTTTTTGATCAAATCTTTAATGCTGGTGGATATGCTATAAGACATAAAAATATTTTTTGTTATAGAACTTATTTATAGTGGTGGACCACCAAAGTGGTTTATTTTTTAAATTTGCTGTTATATCTGGTTCTAGTGGGGGCTACTAGACCTATACTTTTTATGTGGGAGTAGATTTGAGATGAAATAGTTGCAGATGAATCCTCATGGGGAGTAATGACACTGCAAGTAACCTTATCTTCTTGTAGAATTTAAACATATTTGTGTGTCAAATTGTTTAAGGTTGTAAGGCTAGTGGGTTTAAGGAGAAAGTTATCCGACTTAAGCAGGGATGGAAATATTAAAAGCTTTATTTACTTTGTACAGTATTGTCAAGGACCTCTCTGCTTTTACTGGCTGGTGTGAGTAAGCACAAAATTATCATTTTGTGAAATCACTCCCCTTCACCTGTTTACATTTATTGGCCATCCTACTGTATTCAATGGTACCAGAATACAAAAGTGACCAGCCCCTTTCAATCTATATTGCTGTTTTAAAAATAGTGACTCTCCACTAAAACTTAACTTTTTAGACAGATAAAACTTAAGTTACCTACTTTCACATCTAACTCCTCTAGTGCACACTGCAGTGTTTAGGATAAACATTTTTTTCAACTTACCTTTAAGCATCTGTTGCAAGACTACCAGTTACTGGAGATGTCTAATTCTGCCTCTCAGTAATCATCCTGGGATTAGTGCTTCTGTTTTCTCCTGGTGGGAGGAGTACAGTTACATTATTTCCTGGAGACTGCTGATCACCAGAAAACTTAATAACTGCTTTATAGGTGACAGCTTGGAATCTGTGCTTATATTTTGATCCTGGTGAGAGTAGGAGCAGAGTGCATTGATTCCTGACTCTTTCTGGTTGGAGAGTGAGTGTCTGTGCTTAATGTACCCGATTGGTCTGGTTGCTATTTGGGGTATCTGCCAGAAATAGGCTACAAGGCTGCAGACCCTTGCATCATCTGGGACAAGACTGTGGATCACCGAACAGGCCGTGGCCTGTTTCTCTTCTTGAGACTGGTGTTAACATTTTGCTTCTGGTGAGAGGAGAAGCAAAGGAGTATTGTATCCCAACAGAGTGAAGCTGTGCTGAGACAAGCATTAGTAGTAGCCAGGCAGTAGACATGAATGTAACTCCACTCTTTTCATCATTCTCGACAAGCTAATTCTTTATTTTTCAGTACGTACTGCTTGATTTCTTTCTAACTTCAGAATATCTGCCTAAATCCTTCATCCTTAAATTTTCAGGGTCTACGTATTAGTTTTCCCTCAGGTGCTTGGCAGTGATCTGTACAGACTCCATCACCTTGAGTGACATAAAGGGCTATATAAGGAAACAGCTTCAGAACTTAGTAATAATGACCATCCCTCCTGGCATGTCTAAAGGTCAATTCCCTGTGCTTTCTCCTATCAGCCTGGTGAACTTGGGCATTCTGAGGCAGTGTAGCAACTGCCTCATGAGAAGGTCAACACTTGCACCACACCACATGCAACACATAGCCCTCCAGAACACCCACCATCACAGTTCTCACATAAAAACACAAACCACACACCTACCTTCTCGGAGGCTCTCAGTAGAAATCTACCCAACCAGCAGAGAATTCCAAGTCAGAAACGCACTCAACCACCACAACACAGCACAAAGCATAAGACACATAGCTCATCTACACAATGTGCCCCTTAACCTAAGCCCCTAAGGCTAAACACCTTGCCCAATACACTAATCATAGGTGACTCAATAGTGAGGCACACTGATGTCCCACTCACTAGGTTGAATAAGGAGAAGGTAATGGTCAGCTGTCTGTCAGGTGCCAGAATTTGACACAAAATACACGCACTCAGTTCACTCCACAACAAGTACAATTATGACTCTGTCACTGTCCATGTGGGTGTGAATGACCTGAGATGCATCTCCCTGGACTACATGAAAAGAGACATGGAGGAGCTCTCAGATTTTGTGGCCCAGGCAGGTATTACCCTAGCCCTGAGCAGCATCCTACCATCTCCCAGAATGATACCGCAGTATAAGCAGTAAATAATTGACTTCAACAATTGGCTAAGTTTCTGGTGTCGTTCTAAGGAGATCCACTATCTGTCTGCTTGGGATGACATGACTGACAGACATTGACGCTTTGCTGGAGATGGCCTGCATATGTCACCCGTGGGTTTCTGGATACTGGCTAATGCTCTTGCCACCCCTATAGTGCCTTTTTAGGTGATGTTCCAAAGAGCAAATTACCACTGTAACAGCTATAAATAAATGCAATCTGAGGGTCATGCTGCTCAACGCTAGAAGTCTAAATCTCAAGATGCACTTGGTTGAAGCACTCCTCAAAATGGAGGACATCGACATTTGTGCTGTAACGGAGACATAGTTTAAAGTATCAGAAAGCACCCCTGTGCTTCCAGGCTATAACTCATTCCACACCTTTTGGCCGCAGAACATGGACTGAAGCACCAAAGGCGTGGTGTCTCCATATTCATAAAGGATATGCACACCTCCAGACTAGTAGCCCAGCATAACGTATCTGAGACACTTCAGGTACAACTAGCATTGGGTAAGATGGCAATTCAGGATGTAGCCTGCTATAGGTCCCCGACCATGTCCCAAGACTCCCACTCCACGCTTCTAAGCACCCTGGAAACTATTCGGGTCCAACCCAACACTTTCATAGTTGGTGATTTCAACTACCCCTTCATCAGCTGGAAAAACTACTCATACACCAATACACTGGCTCAACGCTTCCAGAAATTCATCAATTCCAATGCCTTGGACCAGCGCTTTCTTACCCCCACTAGTGGAAGGAACATCCTTGACCTGGTTATTGTAAACATGGGCAACCATTGTTCTACACCAATAGTCAATTCCTCCCTTGTTAGATCCAACCACAAACTAATCATCATGGAAATCCATATCTCACCCACACCCCCCGCAAAGGTAACCACCATGAAAAACTTCTGCAAAGCTGACTTTGGGCTCCTAAAAACAGAGGTGTCTAACTTCACGACACCCATGTCAATGGAAAATAGATGCATGACTGCCGAATCATACACCAATGCATTAACACATACGTAAACGCATGGAACTAGCCTTATCCAACAGAACCAAGATGCTCCTCTCCAAAAAAAAGGAAGCCAATCTGGTATCCCCCTGCCATTAATAAGCTCTACAATAGACGGAAGAAACTGTTGCAGAAAAAGGTGAAGTCCCAAGACTGGAAAAAATCCCTTATTATCCTCAACAAAAAGTTGAGATTCCTCATGAAAACCTCTAAAGCCAGTTGTGAAGGCAGAATTGCAGCAGACTCTAAAAACAACCACATCAAGAATCTACATGGCAATACCTAGGTTTTCTCTGAGTTACTGCACACTGGTACCTCCTATACTGAGCCAACAGATATTGCTAACATACTGGCTGACAGATTCAGTGCCAACTTTACCCCCCCCCCCCAAAGGACCAATCACAATACCAGAGGAATGCTGGGCACCCAGAATTACTGCACCACAGGTTAAAGCTGCATTGTCTAAGGCCAAGAATACAGCTTCCATGGGACCCGGCAATATCCCTGGATGTGTTCTACATGAACTACAAAGTGAACTGGCACCAAATCACAGCCTCACCTCAGGCTTTGTTCCTATCAAATGGCACACTGCTACAGTCATCCCTCTCCATAAAGGGGGAGTGATAAAGACCCTGGGAATTATCGTCCCATTAGCCTGACAAGTCTGATATGTAAGGCTATGGAGCACATCATCATGAATCTAATTAACAAGGATGTAGGGAATCTCCAAACTCTAGATCCCACTCAGTTTGGTTTTGTGAAAGTTAGATCATGCCTGCTCAACCTGGTTGACCTCTTTGAGTCAGTCAGCAGAGCTGTGGATGAGGGCAAGGCAGTTCATACAGCCTACCTCAATCTGGCCAAGACCTTTGATACCATTCCCCACTCAGGAATTATTGATAAACTCACCAAACTAGGAATCAACCCCTATATCACTAGTTGGGTTGCAAATTGGCTCACAGATAGAACCCACAGTGTGAAAGTAGCGGACTCCAATTCAGACTGCCGACCAGTCATGAGTGGAGTCCCACAGGGATCGGTCTTAGGTCCTCTCCTGTTTGGCATCTACTTTTCAGAAGTCCAAGCCAACACGGAGGGACTCTGGATGTCCAAGTTGACAGATGACTGTAAGCTGGGAGCCATTATTAACTCCCCAAGTGATGTAGACATCCTACAGAAAGGCCTCACTGAGACCAATGACTTGTGTCAAAACCATGGCCTTAATGTTAATGTCAGCAAATGCTTCATTATCCCCTTTGGGAAAAATTCAGTTCCCACTAATTACCACATTGATGGGAGCCCACTGAACACTGAAGGCATTATAAGAGATCTGGGGACACAGGTTGACAGCAAACTTTCCTTCGACTACCACATTGCCACTGTGCTCAGAAAGCCCTTCAATTGGCACATCTCATTACTAAGGGTTTTGCATCCAGGAAGAAAGAGGTCATCATCTCTCTCTCTCTACTCCTCCCTCATTAGGCCAGTCATCGAGTATAATGCCCAATTTGGCATGTACCTCACTAGACACATGCAACAGCTGGAAAGGCCATAAAAGTACCTCACGAAGAGGATCCTAGGCCTTAAACATATGTCCTACACGGACAGACTCAAAAAACTCCAGCTAGTCTCTGTCTCATATTATCTACTAAGAGGCAATCTCTGCTTGTCTTACAAAACCATGTCTGACCCAGCACTGGTAGGAATGTTACTTCCAAAGAAATCCCAATCCCTCTGCACCACATGCTCCAGAGACCTCAGCCTCATTACCACAATCAACAGAACATGCTGGAGGGACAGGTTCAGAACCCAGGGACTACCCATGCTCTGGAATAGCCTTCCCATACATGTCAAGCAGAGCGCCTCACTGGCCCTCTTCAAGAGAAATCTTGATAAGTGGATGGGAAATAGAAAGTTCATCCTGGGAATCACTCCAGTGGCTCTACTTGATAGAGGCACTGGGAACTAACGTTGGGCGGCATGATGCCAGGGCAGTTCTATGGGCTAGACTTGTAAAGGCTCCAGGGCCATTAGCCTAGTGCATACCTATGAACCGATGAATCTCTGTTCTTGTGGGCTGGTTAACAGTTTTCTATAAAGAGTTATTGTTTGCTAGGTCTATGGATCTTTGAAAGTTGCGATATTTAGAGGAGTGGATACACCAATTAATTGAAGGAAAATTGCAATCACCCAGTATAATAGATATTTTTTGATAAAGGTAGTTCAGCAAATGTATTTCTTAACTGTTAATAAAGCTGAACAATTTCCTAAAGAATTTATTATGAGATTTCATGCAGAGCCAACATTTTATGAACTGGGAAAGCTGAGTAGAGTAAAAAGCCACACGAGCAGAAATAATTAAATTACACTTTGTTCATATTTGGAAATGCAGAAACCATTTCTAATGTAGAAATATACTCTTGAATGAGAGAAGATTGTGCTTATAGTAGAATTGTCTTTTGAAGGGCTTTATCTAATTAATTACCTTAGAGGATCTATGTGTGATCATGCTTTTACATGTGGTAAGAGAGGATCTTCTGCTAGCTTTAGTGCATGTAACAGGCTCTCCATCCATGTGAAGCGGAGGTCCTCCCTAACCAAATCGAAGTGTAACTTGGACAACTGGATATGGAACCGGAAATTCACCCTTGGTTTTGTACCTATATCTGTGATGGACACAAGCACCCTGTAAATGTTTCATCACCCAAACCCCTGCTTATACCACCAAGGGTACCAGAACTTGTAAGAGATGTGGGATGCATATCTAGGTTTAAATGGGTCCCAATGGTCATTTTCCTAGCACACATCTATAAACCTATGTAATGTCTGACTAACTGTATTCTTTTGTAATGCTAATCTTTAAGAAATATTTTAAGAGACATTGTATTATTTATGTAGTATTAGTGTACCAAGGTTACATCTTCTCCTGATTCATACACAGTGTACTGGCACCATGAACCAGCCAATATGTTCCTGCATTCTGAATGCATTGCTGGGACTCAGTGGATATCAAAGTAATGTGTAACATTTGCATACTCTATGTAATACTCAGTCTCAGTGTGTATACTAGTGCAGGCAAAACCAACAGATTTACTGCGGTTAAAATCAGGGCTACTGTCAGTGTCTGAAGCCATGGTACTCTCATAATGGCACAGCCATTTTCATGTTTCTGCAGCATTTGGAACAAGAATGTTCCTGTAGATATTCACAACACACAAAGCATCAGACTGTTTCATTCACAAAAAATAAAAATAAGGACTGATGATGATTTCATGGCATTAATATATGTATCTACAGAAACATTCCTGTGCCAAATGCTGCAGAGATATGAAAATGGCTGAGCCATATTATGAGAGCATCTGGGTTTCAGACACTGATAGTAGACCTGATTTAAGAGTAGTAATGCTGTTAGTTCTGTCTGCCTGTTCTGGTATGCTGAAATTGCTTGTCATGAAGTAGCCTATCCCTGGCAACCATATGAAATGTTACTAAGTATTTATACCTGGTGAAGTATTTATACAAGGTAGTGTTTTGGAACTGGTTGCAGAAATGCTGCATATGAAGACAGCCTTATTAGAGCTGGAGGACTGTAGCCTGTATTTATCAGCTAGCTGCTGCTCTGGAGTAATACATCCAGTAAAGTATTGTAGTTGTGCAACACAAACCGATTTCTCAGCACAAGGTGCACATATACTTTAATAGGTTACTGCTACACGATTAGCGGGATAGACCACTAGGAGCCTAGCCAGTGCAAATCTCATTGCTTGTTTCTTCAAACTGTATGGGCCTGAGTACATGGCATAGGGGTAAATGTTTGGATCCTCATCCACTCATAAAAGCTGGCAAATCATAGTGTAATGTGGATATCAGAGAATAAATAAGTGAAGGTAAGGTAGTCATCTCTGTTGTCCTGATGATTGAAAAGTGTACAACTGCATCTAACTATAACAAGAGACTGACCTAATGAGACTATGATGTTGTACTCACATGTTGGAAGTGAGTTTGTGTAGATGGTGGACTTAGGGTGAACCATAATATTGATGCACTTCTGTACTTGCCTACCTTACTCAGCCTTCACTATAATTTTTCCCTGGTTGGTTTCTTATACATCTACTGTAGCCTGCATGACTGTGTTTGTTGTTGATGTGGAGTTCTGTCAGTAATACTGCAGCAGGAGTACATTGCTGGATAGTGCGCCACACTTAAGGATTCCAGCAGCATCCTACTCGTATATGATTCATCTGTGAATTACACCCAGCATATTCCACTGAATATACAGCATTGCAACATTAAACTAGGGGAATGTTGTGCAGTACAGAGATCCGAGTCCTGCCCCAAAGTCAAGTTCTTTGTTTTTAGTGGTTCATAAGTTGCTTTTTTGTTTGTTTAAAGCCCATGCAAGCGCTGTTTGCTATAGTTAAGTTTAAAAATGCCTGGACATATAATAACACTATGTAGCTTCATGGAAGGACATATGCTAAGGGCTATGAATTTAATTTTCAGCTCATGACAATGCACTCTGTCTGTTTTTTTTTTTTTTTTTTACATTTTCTCCTGCAAGGAAGACAGTTGGTTTGTTTTAACTTTGCTTTGTGCATAGATTCCTCAAACAAAAATTTATGTATACAGTTTGTTATAATTTGTTCCCACAGTGATCTAGTAACTTTGGTAAACAAATGAATATTTCCTATTGGATTTTTAACAATCTCAGTCATATCATCATGGCCCTGGTGTAAAACACTTTCCAGTTATTTTGCAGCAGTTGCTACTTGAATTATCTCCCATAAGCAGTGTAAAAATATTTACCTTCCAACAGAACCAAAATGAAACGGCAACAAATTCCCTGTATAGTTTCCAGACCTAGCTTTGTGAGCTGATAAGGCCCACGCACCTTTTCGTTCATGCATTCTGTTTTTGTGGTTTAGTGCCTGAAAGTATTAATGTTCTGCTTTGTTTTACTGATCTTGTTACACGTTAATTTCTAGCCTCCGGACTAAGTCCATATCAATTTGTTTTAAGTAACAGGCAGAGACATCAATAGCAGTCAGTGAAACAGAGCAGAAGTAAATGCTACAGCTGGGAAAAAACAAATAACAAATAATGTATTCAAAACATGTTAGATGCATTTAATAATGCAGTTGTTCAAGAATAAGTGAAAAAGTGAAATTAAGCAAAGGTCAGCCCATTAATAGTAAATTGCTATTTGTATGAAAATAAAGGATTAGCATGTTGGAAACTGGTATAATACTAGACAGTTTTAAAGTAGTTCACAAAGGTCAAATGGTAAAAAAGAAAATGTGCTCATTTTTGTATGTTAGAAATAATTTTTGGTAAGCCTTATATCTGTGTGAAATACTACTACACAAATGTATCATTTTGCTTTTATTTGTTTGCCTGTTTCAGAGTTCCACTGCTAGAATAGTTGCAAGTGCTTCACTTTGTCACTGGGATGACCTGGTTTTAAAGGGAGCCTTGCTCTCCATTCAGTGACCTGGAGGAATAATTTAAGATCTGATCCATTCAGGGTAGCTGTCATATGCCCGCATGTGAAGACATCAGTTGCTTAGTAAGCAGCATTACTGGGGTTGGGCCAGATGTATTATGGTCACTGAAAATATATATCTGTGGCTCGGCTGTTAGTGTTGGCAATGAATGGTCAGAAACTCAGCAGCATTTTGAACCAATATCTTCTGTTCTGAATTAGTATGCATTTACCATAGATTATGATCCAGCTTTGAAGACAAGTCCAGGATTATGGACCCACAGGGACCATAATAGATGACTGATAGGACATTAGTATGCATATGAGAATACAAAGAAGTCTCAACTTTAAGGGGAACATTTCATAGTATGGACCAGTTTGGAGTTAAGGAGCTAGTAACAAGTGAATCATCATTGTTTAGTATTAGATTCAGCAGGAGCTAGCAGGATGTTGAGAGAAAAGGCTTTCCAATAAAAAAGCACATTAAAAAAAAAACAGTTGTGTAACCATCTCTTCTTTTTCAGTCTTCATTTGCCTTGCCGTGTGTTTTTTCTCCAGAAAACATTTTGGTAGCATATCAGTTTGCAGTACTCCAAACTACACTGACATCAGAATGCATCACTACCATCTTACCTTCTCTTGTTCATAGGTTAGTACTAGGCTAACTGCCCTTGCGAGCCACTTTAAGCCTAGCCAATTATGCCTTGTGAGACTCAAACCCCGCACCTTGTGCTTGTAAGGCAAACATCTTAACCATTAGGCCACCCTCCCAATGTTAGAAAGCATTGACAGAAAAGAACAGGTGATTCATAGTAACAGACAATCCATAGATTTTTTTGTTAAGTTGCTGACACTTTACATTTGCCACAAGAAATAAAAACATGTTTTCATTAATATTATTTTGACTTGTCTTGCTGTGGTTTCTGTCTCTCAGAATATCACTACAAAAAGACTTGGTTTTGTACCTATAATGGTTCAAGATATTTTGACTGAGCAACATGATTAAAGCAGCACACAAATAAGCCCAAAATAATTTGAAACTTTACTTTACCAAGTCCATAGTGGGTTAGGTTATAGACCTTGTTGGAAACAACACTCAGACTTGTGAGAGATGCGCTTATATATCCAAATTGGAAGCCATGCACTCTCAAGCCAAGACCGGAATAGCTGGCCAAGAGGAGAAGGTCAACACCTGCACCACACCACATGCAACACATAGCCCTCCAGAACACCCACCATCACAGCTCTCATATAAAAACACAAACCACACACCCACCTTCGCAGAGGCTCTCAATAGAGATCTACCCAAACAGCAGAGACCTCCAAGGCAGAAATGCACTCAACCACCACAACACAGCACAAACCACAAGATGCATAGCTCACCTACACAGTCTGCCCCTCAACCTAAGCCCCTAAGGCAAAACAGCTTGCCCAATAAACTAATCATAGGTGTCTTGATAGTGAGGCACACTGATGTCCCACTCACTAGGTTGAATACGGAGAAGGTAACAATCAGCTGTCTATCAGGTGCCAGAATCCGACACATAACACACTCACTCAGGTCACTCCACAACAAGTGCAAGTATGACTCAGTCAGTGTTCTTGTGGGTGTGAATGACCTGAGATGCACCTCCCTGGATGACATGAAAAGAGAAATGGAGGAGCTCTCAGATTATGTGGCCCAGGCAGGTATGACCCTAGCCCTGAGCAGCATCCTACCATCGCCCAGAATGATACCACAGTACAAGCAGAAAATAATTGACTTTAACAATTGGATAAGTTTCTAGTATCATTCTAAGGGAACCCAGTATCTGTCTGCTTGGGATGACATGATTGATAGACCTCGAAGCTTTGGCAGAGATGGCCTGCATCTGTCACCCCTGGGTTTCTGGATACTGGCTAAGGCTCGTGCCACCCCTATATTGCCTTTTTTAGGTGATGTTCCAAAGACCAAATTACCACTGTAACAGCTATAAATAAATGCAATCTGAGGGTCATGCTACTCAACACTAGAAGTCTAAATCTCAAGATGCACTTGCTCGAAGCACTCCTCAAAATGGAGAACATCATCATTTGTGCTGTAATGGAGACCTGGTTTAAAACAGCAGAAAGCACCCCTACGCAAAAAGGCTATAACTCATTCCACACCTTTTGGCCCCAGAACATGGACCAAAGCTCCAAAGGCGGTGGTGTCTCCATATTCATAAAGGATATGCACACCTCCAGACTAGTAGCCCAGCATAATGCGTCTGAGATACTTCACGTACAACTAACATTGGGTAAGATGACGATTCAGGTTGTGGCCTGCTGTAGGTCCCCAACCATATTCCAAGACTGTCACTTGCCATTCCCAAGCACCCTGGAAATTATTAGGGTCCAACCCAATACTCTCATACTACTTGGCTTCAACTATCCCTCCATCAACTGGGAAAACTACTCATGCACCTATACTGTGGCCCAACGCTTCCTGGAATTCATCAATTCCAATGCCTTGGACCAGCTCATTCTTAACCTCACTAGAGGAAGCAACATCCTTGACCTGGTTATTACTGACATAGGCAACCATTGCTCTACACCAGTAGTCAATTCCTCCCTGGTTAGATCCAACCACAAACTAATCACCATGGAAATCCACATCTCACCCAAACACCCTGCAAAGGTCACCACCATGAAAAACTTCTCCAAAGCTGACTTTTGGCTCCTAAAAACAGAGGTGGCTAACTTCACGCCACCCATGTCAATGGAAAATAGGTGCATGACTGCTGAATCATACTTTAATGCACTGTACAAACACATACATAAAGGCATGGAAAAGGCCATACCCAACAGAACCAAGATGCTGTACTCCAAAAAAAGGAAGCCAATCTGGTGGTCCCCTGCCATTAATAAACTATACAGTAGAAGGAAGAAACTGTTGCAGAAAAAGGTGAAGTCCCAAAACTGGAAAAACTCCCTTATTAGCCTCAACAAAATGTTGAGATCCCTCATCAAAATCTCTAAGGCCAGCTATGAAGGCAGAATTGCGGCAGACACTAAAAACAACCACAAAGCCTTCTACAGTTACATCAAGAATCTCCATGGCAATTCCGAGATTTGCTCTGAGTTATTGCACAATGGTACCTCCTGTGCTGAGCCAGCAGATATTGCCAACATGCTGGCTGACAGATTCAGTGTCAACTTTACCTCCTCCAAAAGGACCAATCACAATACCGGAGGAATACCAGGCACCCAGAATTACCCCAGCACAGGTTAAAGCTACATTGTCCAAGGCTAAGAATACAGCTTCCATGGGACCCGACAATATCCCTGGATGCGTTCTACATGAACTACAAAGTGAACTGGCACCACATATGTGTGCCCTGTTCAATCACAGCCTCTCCTCAGGCTTTGTCCCTACCGAATGGCACACTGCTACAGTCATCCCTCTCCATAAAGGGGGAGTGATACAGACCCTGGGAATTATCATCCCATTAGCCTGACAAGTCTGATATGTAAAACTATGGAACACATCATCATGGATCTAATTAACAAGGATGTAGGGAATATCCAAACTCTAGATCCCACTCAGTTTGGTTTTGTGAAAGGCAGATCATGCCTGCTCAACCTGGTTGACTTCTTTGAGTCAGTTAGCAGAACTGTGGATGAGGGCAAGGCTGTTCATAAAGCCTACCTTGATCTGGCCAAGGCCTTTGATACCATTCCCCACTCAGGAATTATTGATAAACTCGCCAAACTAGGCATCAACCCCTATATCACTAGGTGGGTTGCAAATTGGCTCACAGATAGAACCCACAGTGTGAAAGTATCTGACTCCAATTCAGACTGCTGATCAGTCAGTCACAAGTGGAGTCCCACAGGGATCGGTCCTGGGTCCTGTCCTGTTTGGCATCAACTTCTCAGAAGTCCAGGCCAACATGGAGGTACTCTGGCTGACCAAGTTCGCAAACGACTACAAGCAACATTATTAACTCCCCAAGTGATGTAGACATCCTACAGAAAGGCCTCACTGACACCAATGACTGGTGTCGAAACCATGGCCTTAAACTTAATGCCAAAAAAATGCGTCGTTATCCTCCTTGATAAAAACTCAGTTTCCAGTAATTACCACATCAATGGGAGCCCACTGAAGGCATTATAAGAGATCTGGGGATACAGGTTGACAGCAACCTCTCCTTCGACCACCAAATTGCCAATGTGGTCAGAAAGCCCTTCAATGTGGCACATCTCATTACTAAGGGTTTTGCATCCAGGATGAAAGAGGTCATCATATTTCTCTCCTCTTCCCTCATTAGGCCAGTCATCGAGTATAATGCCCCATTTGGCATGTACCTCAATACACATATGCAGCAGCTGGAAAGGCCACCAAAGTACCTCACGAAGAGGATCCTAGGCTTTAAAAACATGTCCTACATGGACAGACTGAAAAGACTCCAGCTATTCTCTGTCTCATATCATCTACTAAGAGGCGATCTCTGCTTGACTTACAAAGCCATGTCTGAACCAGCTCTGCTAGAAATGCTACATCTAAAGAAATCCCAATCCCTCCGCACCACATGCTCCAGAGACCTCAACCTTCTTACCACAATCAACTGAACATACTGGAGGGATAGGTTCATAACCCAGAGACTGCCCATGGTCTGAAATAGACTTCCCATACATTTCAAGCAGAGGACCACACTGGCCCTCTTCAAGAGAAATATCGATGAGGATGGGAAATAGAAAGTTCACCCCGGGGACCACTCCAGTTGCTCTACTTAATAGAAGCACTGGAAACTAACATCGGGCAGCATGATGCCAAGGCACTTCTCTGGGCTAGGCTTGTAAAGGATCCAGGGCCATTAGCCTAGTACACACCTATGAGCCTTTGAAAATTTTAGTGCTAACAGGCACTTATGCAAGACAAAAGTTACCTTAGGAAGTATTCATGTACATAATTTTTGAGCAAGGATTTGCATAGCTATGAGTCCTTCCCATGAGATTTAGGCTTGTAATCAAATGTATGGTGTGAAAACGGGTACAGAATGACAGGCAAATACATGCTGTAGACCTCTGATGAAGTACATGACTGTTTCCAAGGTAAATTTCTTCTTACACTAAGTGCCTGTTAACAGTCCCTCATCATCATCTCAGTTTTAGTTATCCTGAGGACTTTGCTGATGATATCTTGCAGATAACGTGCAGAAAGGTGTGTTGTAGAGCAACATAATACTTTACTGCTTCTTTTTTAATTTAACTGTGTCTAGTTTTTCAGTCTTGTTTTTTAAGTAATCTTACACTGTTTGTGCACTTGTTGTTTATGTATTTGTGCTTGTTATCTCCCCGCACAGTAGTTTCCTCTTGTTTGTAATCAAACTGTGTAGAACTTTTGAATGTATTACCACTAACTGTGTCTGTAGTTTTGAGATATGTTTTAAATTTTATGATGTCACTCCTTTCAGTGTATCAGCTTTTATGTTCTTAATACTCCACTCTGAGAAATCAAATACAGATTGTTGGTAGCCAACTGCTGTTTGGCAGTATCTGCATGCATTTTATGTTGTAAAATTTGCTGTTTATAAAAACTAATTTGTACATATGTTTTCCTATTCCAAACTGTAACATGCAGGGTCAGAGGTTTAAAACTGGTTTTAAGTTCCTGTAAACTCTGGAGCTGCTAGGGACTTGTTTCCTAATTTTCTGACAAGTGGCGTCCTAATCAGGGAGCAGTCCTTACTCCCTAAGGAATCCCCTGGAGAACTTAATGTTACTCGACTGCTTTTAAATAACCTAGCTGTCTAATTCAAACTGATCTTGCATTACTGAATCACTTATGTGGTAACAGTTAAGAAGAAGGTCTTTATGATTTCAATAAATCTGCTACAAGTTCCTTGACTGCGTTAACGCAGCTGGTGTCTTCTACTTCCTGTAATCATGCCTTGAGTTCACTGATCTCTTTAATTCAGATGGAGGACTGTGAATCTACTAACTTTGGTGGAGATCCCATGGTGATGTGTTCACAATGGCAATTATTTATTTCCATAAATCTTTTAAGGACCCCTAAATCTGCTGTTCCTGATGTTGTCCATGATGACTTTAATTGTTCGTGTGGCCCTTGTTTCCTGGATTTCTGACAGGTTTCCTTGAATTTGATAGTACTTCAGGGATTCTCTGTTTCTGGTAGTCTTGCAAAGACCTTCTGACTCCTTTAATGTAGCTGTGTGTCCTCAGTTAATCTTGCTAGGGACTGGTAATTCTGCAAGGGTTCTTCTGGCATGTGTAATTCTACCATGTGTGACCTTTTTCCATTAATTCTGCTTTTCCTTAATGTTAATAATTTTGCCATCACACCCAAATTGTTATTTAAGCTCAGGACCATATACATTTTTTAAACAATGGAGTGCTTACTTTGGTATTTCTTTTAGAACTCTTTCAATGTTGTAAGGATCCTCCCCAATTCTTAATTCTTTAGTTGTTGTCTTTCTTTGTCAGTCATGTAAAGCCCTCTCTCCCTGTGTGGTGATTCTTTGAGAGAGATCCGACTCTGTTAAATCTGTTTTTTTTAACCCTTCTGCCTGCTGACCATTAAGTCCCCCGTGGCCTGTGTGGTCCATCCATTCTTAATGGGAGTGACAGCCATCCATAACCAGTTCTTTTCTGTGTGATGTGAGAGCCAATCTCAGGGCCATCATACAAGTAGACATCAAAGTCTCCCCTACCAACTCCAATAACTACCAGCATCCATTTGGCAGATTCTGTGGGACTGCAGTACTGCCATTCTTTTGGAGGAGGAGCACACAAGCTTACCCTTGTGACTGCCCCCTGACCTATGTGGTGACAGCATGTTCCTCTGGCCTGAATTCCATGGGTTGCACCACCTATAGCTCCCACTGGATGACACCTATGTTTCAAGTCAAACTGCTTCCCTCCCTCTCTCCAGAATGGGAAATCCTTATGCTGCTCACTCCCATCTTCCCACCACACTGTGTATAGTTCTGCATCTGCTAATCTAATAAGGATCATCTGGGATGCAGTTAGGACTTTATCCCTCTGCACCATGGGAGCAGAGCTCTGGTAATTCTTGTAACCTAATATCCCTGTACAGCCAAAAGGTGATCATTGGATGTGAGAACTGGCTGACTTGTTCTGTTCCTCGGGATTATCACAACGTGAATGTGGCTTTTCTTTCTGCTTTGTTCTACTTACTGAATCTACATACTTTTCTAGCACATCATTATCATCATCAACCCCCCCTTTTTTCCCATTTTCTATATGGGGTCAGGGTGTCACATCAGCTGTCGCCATCTGCCTTGATTTAATGCAGTCTCTTACTTTCCTCAGTAGTTATGCCTCACTCTTGCAGGCCTTTGCTCACATAATCCAGCCAATCTCTTTGCTGGATGCCCTTGTTCCTATTGTCTTCTTCCTGTCTGTCCCAAATCCTTTTCACCAAACTGTCTTTTGCTTTCCTGCACATTTGCCAAAACCACTGTAATCTGTTCTGTTTGACCTTCTCTGTAATTGGAGCTACTTGGGCTTCTTCTCTGATGTCCTAATTTCTTCATCTGTCCCACAGTGTGCATCCTACCACCCTCCTCAGACCCTTCATCTCCATCACCTCTAGCTTCCTCAGCTGCTCTGCCTTCACTGCCAAAGTTTCTGTACCAGCAGTGGTACTGGTCACACCACAGTTTTGTAAACCTTACATTTCAGCTTCTTTGGCATTTTTCTGTCATACACTGGGGCCAACTGTGTCAGTTGGCTGCAGCCCCTCTTAATTCTAGCTTTGACCTCATCATTCAGACTTCCCTTCTCCTCAAACACCTCTCCCAGGTTCTTGAAGCTATTAACGTGTTCCACTGTTTTTCCTTCTATCTCAGTTCTCAGCTTCTTCTGAGTTCCCCTGTTTGCTACAATTGCATCTCTCTTATCTGTGCTCGGTTTAATCATATGTGCCTTCAGTTTTGCATTCCATTCCTCCATCCTTTATTGAAGTTCTTATTCAGAGTCTGTAATGCCACATCGACTGCACACAGCCGCATTGCCATCTGTACTCTCGGACATGTTTGCTAATGTAGTCTTTTACCAGAATGAACAGCAGTAGGCTCAAAGTTGAACCCTGATGCACACCCACTCCCACTGAGAACCCCTGTGTGAGGTAGAACACTGTTTGAGCTTGTATTATTGAGTCCTTGTACATAGCCTGCACTAATTCTACCAATGCATCTGGGATTTTAAACTATTAGGTTCATAGGTGTTTATTAAGCTACCGACCGCAAGGGCCTTTTTAAGCCTAGCCATGCATCCCAAATCTCTGACGAGTTCTGATACCCTTGATAAGTGTAAGCATGGGCCTGGGAGATGAACCATTTACAAGTTACCTGTTTACATCACAGACATAGGTGCCAAATCAGGAATGAATTTCTGGTTTCCCATCCAATTGTCCAAGTTGCACTTGAATTGGATTAGGGAGGAACTCTGCTTCGCATGGATGGGGAGCCTGTTACATAGACGGGGTAGTCACTGGGATACATACCTATCACTCCAGCAGGTCCTGTTTATATCACAGGCAAAGTTTAAGTCTTTAGAATGGGTAATTCTGGTCCTGTTTGTTTTGCAGATATGCAGGAGGTCCATCGGCGGGGGGGGGGGGGGGGGTTCTGACAATGGCATAGATCTCCCCTCAAAAGCCTGTAGGAGATGGAATACAGGGATAGGGCCTTGAGGTGGTCTGCATAGAATATATTACTTATGCCCTGTATTCCTTTAGTGAGGAACCTCTGTGGATGTTCCATTTGTTGGATATGCCTGGTTAGGTATATACCAAAGGGGGTATTGTACTCAATGATAGGTCTGATGAATGCTAAATACAGTGGAACAATGACTTCCTTGGACTTAGATGTCATACCTTTGTTTATAAGTTGCACAACATAGAATGGTTTCCTCACCACTGTAGACAAGTTATGATCAAAGGCTAGATTACTATCTATGTGTGTCCCTAAGTCCCTGACTACTGGGTCAGCTGGGTGCGTTGTCGATATGATAGTTACCAGGGATGGATGACTTACCAAAGGATACTATTATGCATTTCTTGGCATTTAACTTTAGTCCATGACTCTGACACAAGTTGTTTGTCTGTGTTAGCCCCTCCGGGAGAATATTTGTGTCAGTGTGGGATTCAGTGACCGCTCCTAATTTGCAATCATCTGCAAATATAGTCAGCCAGAGACCACTAACATTGACTTCTGAGAAATAAATGCCAAAAAGGAGCGGTCCAAGGACTGATCCCTGAGGGACTCCACTTATGACTGGCCTCCTTGTAGAGGTGGACTCCCCAATTCTAACTTCCTAGGTCCTGTCTGTGAGCCAGTTGGCTATCAACTGGGTGACATATGGGTATATACCTAACCTCTTTAGTTTGTCAACAATGCCTGAGTGTGGTATTGTGTCAAATGCCTTGGCCAGGTCATGGTAGGCAGTGTGAACGATTTTGCCCTCATCCATTGCTTTGGTGACTTTCTCAAAGACGTCCACCAGGTTGAGTAGGCATGATTTGCCCTTTATGAAACCAAACTGGGTTGGGTCCAGTGTCTGGAGATTTACTATACCTCTGTTGATCATCTACATGATAATTCTTTCCATGGCTTTACATATAAGACTAGAGAGACTTATGGGTCTGTAGTTTCCAGGGTCTGTAGATGGCCCACGTTTGTGCAGAGAGATGACTGTTGCCTTTCTCCATTCATGAGGCACGAAGCCTGTTTGAAGGCTACATTTAAACAGTAATTCCAGAGTCCATGATAGGTTATGTTTCATGCTATTTAGAAGGCATTCTGGGATATTGTCTGGGCCCATTGATACAGTGTTCTTGGTCTTAGAGAAAGAATTAAAGACCTGTTCCCCAATGATAGTAGGGGGGGAGTTGTATTTGATGATATTTCCTGAGGGAAGGTCGAGGGGGAGAGAGGAGTAAAATTGGAGCTGAATTTATCAGCCAGGAGGTTTGCTATATCTTCTGGCTCAGTATAGGTGGCTCCATTTACAATGAGCTCTGCACACAATTGTGTATTGGTTGCGGACAGAGATAAAGAATGCTTTGTGGTTGTCCTTGGTCTGAGAGGCCAGACTTACTTCAAATTTGGCTTTGGTAGACTTTATTTGTCCTCTGAGTTTTTCATTTAGTTTAATGAGAGTGCTTTTATCCTGCTGGGTGCTGCATCTCATAATTTTTGCCATGATTTTATTCGTCCTGTTATACATCCGATTGATTTTTGTGATTCCACCAGGGTGGCTTGTTTTTTGTGTTAGTTCTGTACTTTCTGGTAGGTACAGCTGCATCTATACAGCTATTAACATGCTTGTATAAGGTTCCTGTGAGCAGTTCTGCATAGGCAGAAGTGTTCTTAGGGTTTATAGGGGCTTGAAATTTTTCCAGGTTCTCACTTAATAGCAGGAAGTTAGCCTTAGAATAGTTCCTGAATATTCCCGGTTTAGCTGGGGGTCCAGGTTTTATTTTTACTTTAAAGGAGGGCATTTTGTGGTGTGACCTTACCAGGGAAGGCAATACAGTAGGGGGTGTGCAGCACTCTCCCATATTAGTGAGGACCAGATCCAGAGTGGTTGCACCCCTAGTTGGTGTATTGACTATCTGGTCCAGTGAGTTTGTGTTTACAAAATCCAGGTATCTCTGTGCATGTATGTTTGATGTCATATAGGATTCCCAGTTAATAGTGGGTTAATTAAAGTCACCCATAAATATGGTATTGGGTTGGATGGTTAGTGTTTCTAATAAGTTTAAATACATGGTATGCATTTCCTGGGTCATAGAGGGGGACCTATAGCTTGTAAAGAAGTGGTATTGGATTTTGCCTATGGTGATTTGAATATGAAGCAGCTCGAGTGCATTGTCCTGTTTGACCAGCCTTGACGTATATTTTGTTCAATCTTGTTGAAAACTGGTTCATGCAACATTGCCTCCTTCTTAACCCCAAAAGAAAAACAAAATTATTGCTTTTTGCTCCTACTCAAAAGTCTGCACAATTTAACTTCACAGTAACCTCCAACAATGGAACTATCAACTCCAGACACTACAACCCGACTCCTAGGAATTACAATAGACCACAACCTTAGCTATGATGATCATATTAATACTACTATAAAATCTGTCAGCAGAAAACTTGGCTCCCTTTATAGAATCAAACCCTTCCTTACACCAGAAGCTAGAACTACTGTAGCCCAGACCCACCTTATCTCTACCTGTTCTACACTTCTGCCATTTATACCAATCTATCTAAAAGCAACCTTAGCAAACTTGCAACCACATTGCCAGATTTGCCACTGGTACCCCTTTCAGAACCCACCACTGTCTCAACCTCAAACAACTAGGATGGTTAGAACTGCAGAACCACCTACTTTATCAACAATACACCATCACCCAAAAGATCCTTTACCACCCCAAGACTACCCCAATTCTCACTAATCTGATTACCCCATATAAAAATCTGCCAACACTACTCTCAGCTAATAAGCTTCTAGTTTCCACTATTAAATCAAACAACCAGACAGGGGAGTCACTATTCACTAACACAGTGGGAAAAACCTAGAACCTGCTTCCTAACGAACTCAATTCTCTTTCTTCCACACTGCTTTTCAAAAAATACCTTAAAGAATACCTTACTACACACTGGCTATGTCCCTGCTCTAACCCTGACTAATATTTAAATCCCCATCTCACTCTCCCTAGACTTTTCTGCTCTGTTGTTCTTTTACGCTTACCTGGGTTAACCCAGTATCCTTGCCTCTTACTAGTATTTAACAAGGTTTCCTTCCTAGTACTTTAATAGAGTTTTCTTATTCTAAATATCCTATCCTCCACTGTACTAGATATAAATTATAATGTCTGTACATCTGTAAAAAAAAAAAAAAAAAAAATATATATATATATATTTTTTTTTTTAACTTTTTATTTGTATTTGCTATTTGCATGTAATTATATGATATGTTACTGCGTATGCTTGGAGCTTTTCTCCCCGGACCTCTACTGAAAATGGACATGTATCTAGTTAGACTAGCCCGGTCAACAAATGTAAAATAAATAAATACAAATAAATATTTATTTTTGATGTAAATAGACACACCTCCACCTTTAGTCCCTGCCTGTGAAGTAGCTGGTCTAAATGTGTGGAGGCATTATTACCCTGCACTGTTGGAGTGCTGTCCGTGGCTTTAAACCACAATGGAGTTTCCAATGACTGGACTGGACTGGGCTGTTGGATTGTGTGGTAACTTGCCTTATGGGCTTAGAGATAAAGGCTCCATGAGATGTAGCTCTATGTGTTGATGTGGATGTTGCTTTGAAGGAGTGCATTTGGGACTGTTGAGTGTATTTTGTATGTGTACTTTGTCTAGGAGGTCTTTGTGGTTTAGTAAGGTTACATGTAAGTGCCTCAGTGGGCACCCACGGTGGTGCAACGGTTAGCATTGTCACCTCACAGCAAGAGGTTCTCCGGTTCGATCCTTGGCTGGGTTGCCTTCTGTGCGGAGTCTGCATGTCCTCCCTGTGGCCGCATGGGTTTCCTCCAGGTGCTCCTGTTTCCTTCCACATCCCATAGACATGCTGTAGGTGGATTGGACACTCTAAATGGGCCCTAGGTGTGAGTTTGTGCACGTGTGCCTTCTGTGGATGGTTGGCTGCCGGGCTAGCACCTCGACACCGTAAAGCTCCACTGCCAGTCATGAGCGGACAGGTGATCCGCTGTGGTGACCCCTAACCAGGAAAAGCCAAAAGAAGAAGAAGAAGACATGTAAGTGCCTCAGTATATGCGGATCTATATGTTTGCTTTGAATTGTGCGTGATGGGAGCAGCATGTGTACTACTGACAACCTTACTGACATTAGGAGTACTTTTATGTGAGAGCTTTGCCTCCAGTGACATTGTGTAAATACATCTCTCACATACCGTATCAGTTTGTTTGAGAATTGACTGACTAACTCAGTAAACATGAGGCAACTTCTACATTGCCTCAGGATGCCCATATCCACCAAGCTGGTAATGGAGACAGTAGGAAAGCTCATATCCACAGTAACAGACCCTTTTTTATTGATTAGACTGTTAGAGTGAGAGTATCAATCACTGTCAGGAGTATCCGGTTTGCAACTATGTGGACAGTGCTCGTCACTGCAAACTAGTTGTCCTGTGTGCAACTAGATATTGGAGAAACTTCAATTGTGCTTTTACAGGAAAAATGTCACTCAAGGTGTCTGAGTCTGTACAGAGCACTGCCAAACACTTGAGGGGAAACTATTATGTAGAACCTGAAAATTTAAGGATGAAGTATTTAGGCAGATATTCTTAAGTTCGAAAGAAATCGAGCAATACTTACTGAAAACAAAGAATTAGCTTGTCAAGAATGATCAAAAGAGGGGAGTCGCATGAATGGCTACTGCCTGGCTACTACTAATACTTGTCTCACCACAGCTTCACTCTGTTGGGATACAATACTCCTTTGCTTCTTCGCTCACCAGAAGCAAAATGTTAGCACCATTGCCAAGAAGAGAAGCAGGCCACAGCCTGTTTGGTGATCCACAGTCTTGTCCCAGATGATGCAAGGGTCTGTAGGCTTGTAGCCTTTTTCTGGCAGATGCCTCGAATAGCAACCAGACCAATCAGGTACGTTAAGTACAGACACTCACTCTCCAACCAGAAAGAGTCAGGAATCAATGCACTCTGCTCCTACTCTCACCAGGATCAGAATATAAGCACAGATTCCAAGCTGTCACTTGTAAAGCAGTTATTAGGCTTTCTGGTGCTCAGCAGTCTCCAGGAAATAATGTCACAGTACTCCTTCTCTCACCAGGAGAAAACAGAAACACTAATCCCAAGATGATTACTGAGAGGCAGAATGTGGGCTATCCAGTAATTGGTGGTCTTGCAATAGATGCTTAAAGGTAAGATGAAAAAAAATGGTTTATCCTAAACACTGCAGTGTGCACTAGGCAGTTCGATATGAAAGTGGGAAATTTGTCTAAAAAGTTAAATTTTAGTGGAGAGCCACTATTTTTTAAAAGAGCAAGATATATTGAAAGGGGGTGGACACTTTTGTATTCAGGTACTATGGAATACAGTAGGGTGAGCAACACATTTAAATAGTTGAAGGGGAGTGATTTCACAAAATGATAATTTTGTGCTTACTCACACCAGCCAGTCAAAGCAGAGAGGAAACGAGATATAGGGTCAAATTAACATAAGGAGCAGGCAACTAGAAAGACAGTGGTGTTTAAGAACACAACAGCAACATGGTGGGAGGCTGGGAAAATTTTCTGTCCAACTCACAAGAGACAGAGCTGTGGTCTCTTTCAAGTTTTAATATGCAGTTAAAAGCAGAATACAAGTAAAACACAGTGTAAAGAAAACAAACCACAGTATACAAAATAGAAAAAGGCAATAAAGTAATACAAATACAAAAATAAAAAGCAAACTAACCTTTCCCTCACAGCAAACTGTTGCAGAGTCTGGGTGAGACTTTCCAGTAAAGCTCTGAAATGTTTTATTTTACCTCACTTCGCAGACGATTAACCTTAATTGACCTGTTCTAATTTTTGTATGACTCCTTAACTGACCTATTCTAATTTCTGTCTGACTCACAAGAGACAGAGTTGTGGTCTCTTTTCAAGTTTTAATATGCAGTTAAAAATGGAATACAAGTAAAACACAGTGTAAAGAAAACAACTGCAGGACTGCCCAAATCAGCTTTCTTGGAGTTTTGTCCATATGCTTTCTCCAAGTCTAGGAATGCCCAGTTGGAGTCTTTCCTCAACTCTAGCTTCTCCTTAACTGTCTGTCTCACTGCAAATGTCAGGTTGGTTTTGCTGCATCCTGATCTGAATCCCAACTGCTCATCTCCAGTTTTACTTTCTACTGCTCTGCATGTTCGTTTATCTATCACCCTCTCCAAAGCTTTCACACAGTGTGACAGGAAGTTGATACCTCTAAATTGCCCACAATTGTGAATGTGCCCTTTTTTCTTGTACACACTGGCACTAGTATGCTTATTTTCCAGTCATCTGAGATGTGTCTTTCTGTGCATAATACTCTGAGTACCCACAGTATCATTTCTCCCCTAATTTGTACAACATCTTGATCATATCTGCTGCAATCTCATATCTGCTTGTTGCTTTCCCTTAATTTATTATCCTTAATGCTATTATTACTTTTTCTAAATTGGGTTCCTCCTGTTATATCATTGTATGCTGTATCTGGGACTGTACACCTTCTGTTGTTTTTTCTTTATTTATAATCTCTTGAAGTGCTTCTTCCATTTGACTTTAATGTCCTGTGTACTGGTGAACAGGTTGTTGTTGGCATCCCTTATGAATGGTGCCTGATGAATGTCTTCTTTATCTTTTTATCTTTGCCTTACATCCTGATAGAGTTTCTCTGTGCCGTTTACTGAGTCATTTTCCAGAAACCGGTAGAGTGACTGATGGCGTATTCTTCACTGTTGCAACTGTTTCTTAGCCTCTTGTTAGCAGTAATCATTCTTAGCCTGACCTGACTTTTCTATCTCCCACTTTTTCCTGCTCTCCTTTCATTTTTTTTGATGACTTTTGGAGATGTTCATCGTGTTACACTGCTGCAGTCATTACACTTGGGTTATCCTGCCATCAGGCGGTCCCGTAGTCGGCCAGAGTTCCAAAGTCTTGGTCCAGTGTCAGTTGCTGTCGCTTCTTCCCTGACGTCAGTGCGCCAGGGGTATATAAGATGCATCCGACGCCATTTTCTCCAGTCTTTCTTGCCGCGCGGTGCCCGAAGCAAAAGCAGTTTGCAAGTGCCGGTCGCCGACTCCTGAGATTTTCAAAAGTCGAATTTCAGATCCGAAGTCTTTAATAAAGCTAAGTACCCCGTTGGGGAAACTTTTTTCTTGCCTCAGACCGATGTCAGAAAAAGTTAATAATTGTATTTCTTGTGGGAAGAAAATACCTCATAAGGACTTCCACTCTTACTGTATTCCATGCCTAGGCCCTGATCACGACGTCACTAGTTGTCGGTTTTGTGCTAGATTTAACAAACGCACTATAAAACAACGTTTTGATTTTGCTTTGCACTACTTTGGCTGAAGGTTCAATTATACTATGCCGTCGGATCAACCGACGACCGCAATTCTGAAAAAATGCAAAGACAAGGATAAGGACAGGCATCCGAGGTCCAAAACCGACGATGAAGCCTCTTCTAGGCCAGTTGCCTGTTCTCAGTGAGGCGCTTTCGCAGCCCCTGACACCCACTACCTCAGAGCCACAGGCCGCCTCCGACTCCCACGTGGAGACAACTAGGCCTCTGGAAACTCAAGGTATTGGGCCTACGGAAACTAATCCTTCAGATCGGTCCGGAGCTGCTGAGCAGGCATCGGCCTCTGAGGGTGTTTTCAGACCTTCACAGCTTACCATTAAAGCAACAGCCAAGACAAAAACACCATTAAAGACAAAGCAAGTACAGCATTCTCCCGGACAGTCCTCCATGCCTAAGAAACAGATGCTTAAAATGGCCGAAGACCTCATTACTCTAATCAGGGGTTCCCATCCACCTCCTGAGAAAAGGCCTAGGCAGGATACAGACTATGATTCCTCTGATCAGGTTTCCATTTCCTCTGATTCCTGTTCAGACCAGGGATACTCTCTACCCCCCCATGAGGACTCTGATGCTGAAGAAATCTATTCCTTCACCCTCTCCTCCTGAGGATTATTCTTTTGGGGAAACCTTAACATACCATGAGGGAGCATTTCCATTGGGAAAGTCAGGATTATTCAGAATCCAAGAAAAGGCTCAGGGACTTCCTTTTATTGCCTCAGCACAGGCCCCTGGCTATTCCGCCTGTGTTAGATATTGTGGATGATGTGTTCTCTGAATTCAGCTTATCTCCTAATTCTTTGCCCCCTGCACCAGCCAAGCCAGATAGGTATTATAGAGTCCCTGACTCTCACAAGTTTCTTTATAAAAACCCTTCTGCTGATCCAGAAACTATTTCCCAGGGTCTCAAAGGGGTTAAGGCTTCCCTTGCAAAAATCTAGTCCCCTCTGACAGAGATTCCAGAGCATTGGATAGATGGGGGAAGAAAGTTTACATTTCTGCAACTTTAGCAGTAAGGGCTTTAAATTGCCAGTTTCACATGCTTAAGTACCAACAATATTTAATGGCTCAGTTAAAACAGAAAATGCTTGCAAGCTCAGAAGCTTCTGACTATAAAGAAATGCAGGATTTATTGCATGCAGTTGAACAGGTGGGAAAACATACGCTGCAATGTGGTTTTAATTCCTTAGAGGCCTCTTGTAGAGCCGCAGTTACAGGTTCTGTGATTCGAAGACATGCTTTGTTAAAAGAACAGAGTTTACCTGACCATGTTAAGGCAAAATTGTTGGATGCTCCTTTACAGCATTATATCTTGTTTGGTGTTAAGGCAGAAGAGGTGTTAAAGAAAATGGAGGATAAAGCTAAACCTATGCAAACAGTCAAAGATTTCTTACAGGTACAGCCACCTCAATTTAGCAGAAATTGGCCTACAAAGAAGTGGTCCTTTCCAGTGTCAGACAGGCCACAGAGAGGCAGATACAGATGTCCAAGAGGCAGATCTCAGCCCCAAGGCTCTAACAGACAACGATAGTGGGGTACTTCAACCCCAAAAGGAGGTGAGGACAAGTCTCAACCTTACAGGAAACGGTCCCAATGACTCCCCCCTTCGTACGCCAAGCACTTCTCTTTTGGCAGCCCCCATAAGGGGAAAACTAGCACTTTTTTTCTCAAAATTGGCAAACAAACACCCAAGACAAATGGGTTCTGAATATTGTGTCTCAAAGTTACAGGTTCCACTTTCACACTTTACCAAGGCTAAAAGGAATGCCAAACCTGTCACAAAATCAATGGGCAGAGGCTCAAAACAAATTTCAGCCCTCATGGACATGAGAGCTATTCAAAAAGTACCACAGCAGGAACACAGACAATGATTTTACTCAAGACTCTTCCTGGTCCCCAGAAAGGACAAAGCCTGGAGACCCATACTAGACCTTTCAACTCTAAATACTTACCTGGATGTTCCGAAATTCAAAATGTTGACACTACAGCAGCTTCTTCCCATGCTGGGCAAGAAGGCTTGGCTTGTTACTCTGGACCTCAAAGAGGCATACCTGCATGTCCCTATCAGACAAAATTGCAGAAGATACCTCAGATTCAAAGCTGGTACAATGCACTACCAATTCTCTGCACTGCCCTTTGGCTTATCTACTGCGCCCAGGATCTTTACAAAGTGCCTGGCACCAGTAATTGCATTTTGCAGACAAAAAGGAATTCAAATATATCCATGCCTGGATGACTGCCTCATTCAAGCAGATACAAAGGACATTCTTCTAAAGCATCTGGCATTTGTAAAAAGGTTGCTAATTTCTCTAGGGTACACAGTAAACAAAAAGAAGTCAAAACTAGTGCCCTCACAGCAGATAATATTCCTGGGTGCCAGCTTAAATACAACGGCCCAGATGGCTTATCTCACGCCAGACAAACAAGGACAACTGACTCAATATTTTCAATTACTGGCAAAGAAGTCCCATCTCCCTGCAAGAAAAATTCTGCAGGCCCTGGGATTCATGGCATCCTGCATACTACTAATTCCATATGCCAGACTGCATATGAGGAAATTACAATGGTACCTAAAAAGTGTTTGGACTCAATACTCTCACAGTTTAGAAGCAGTAATACCAATAATTCCCTGCCTACAGCAGGAGTTTCGATGGTGGGTACAGGCATGAGACCTCAACAAGGGTCAGCCTTTCACTCTACCCACAGCCAGACAGGCTCTAACAACAGATGCTTCGGATTACGCCTGAGGAGCACACATGGCAGGAAAATGTATTCAGGGCAAGTGGACCACAGACCAAATGCATCTTCACATCAATCAGAAAGAGATGTTGGCTGCTCAAAATGCCCTAACAGCTTTCAAGGATCTTCTGCATCCAGGACAATTATTATTAAGGACAGACAACACCACAGTAATGTGGTACATAAACAAGCAAGGGGGCACTCATTCTTATCCCCTATGCAGGCAAGCCATGACCTTGTGGAATTCAGCTCTAACTTATCAAGTTCATCTGCAAGCAGAATTCCTGCCAGGAAAGAAAAATACTCTGGCAGAAGATCTAAGCAGAAATATCATGGACCCTCACGAATGGAAATTGAATCCACAAATCTTCAGCATGGTAACACAAAAATGGGGATGCCCAGACATAGATCTTTTTGCCTCCCCACTGAATTGCCAACTACAAAAATTCTGCACAAGGACTAACCACACACAAGCATGGAAAGTGGATGCTCTCTCGTTCGGCTGGAAAAGCCTAAAAGTGTATGCCTTCCCACCACTGCCTCTTCTTACAAAGGTACTCCTAAAAGCCAGACAAGAAAAACCACAGATGATCCTGATTGCTCCAGACTGGCCACGCCAGCACTGGTACCCAATCTTAAAAAACTTAGCTCAAGGCCCGCCATGGATTTTGCCTCAAATTCCACACCTTCTGACTCAACAAAACAATCAGATCCTGCACGGTCAGCTCAAAACCCTAAACCTGGCTGCATGGCAGATTCATTAGTCACACAAGCAACACCTGTCTCTAAAGCTGTTGTGGATGTCATTTTGGAGGCCAGGAGGCCTAGCACCAGGAAATCTTACTCAGAAAAATGGAAGAGATTCTGTGCCTGGAACCAGGTTCGAAGCCTTGACCCTCTTGTCCCAAGCATTCCTCAGATTTTTACAATACTTAACTGAGATGCTGGACAAAGGCCTATCCTTCTCATCAATTAAGATCCATGCCTCTGCCATTTCAGCAGATTACAACACGGATCCTCCTTTATTCTCTCATTCCTTCCTAAAGCAGTACATCAGAGGGGCTAAAAACATAAGACCGCCCTGGAGAGCACCAACACCAACTTGGGACCTCAATTTTGTTTTGGAAAAACTGACCCTGCCACCTTTTGAGCCAGCCA
The DNA here is from genome assembly GCF_019279795.1 of Protopterus annectens. Lineage (NCBI taxonomy): Eukaryota > Metazoa > Chordata > Ceratodontiformes > Protopteridae > Protopterus > Protopterus annectens. The sequence goes on from NC_056737.1 coordinate 811,273,726, forward strand.
ATATAGCCGATCTAAAATTTTTATCATGGAAAACAGCTCTGCTCCTGGCTGTAACTTCAGCACGAAGAGTCTCTGAGCTACAGGCATTAATGGCAGTGGAACCTTTTATTATTTTTCATCAGGACAGGGTTTCTTTAAGGACAAACCCTACCTTTATGCCAAAGGTGATATCTAGTGTGGCTCTTAACCAAACCATCCATTTGCCAACTTTTTATCCAAACCCCCAGAATAAAGGGGAGAAACTTCTGCACTCTTTGGACTTACACAGGCAGCTACACTTCTACTTGGACAAAACAAAAGCTTTCAGGAAAACTGAGCAACTGTTTGTAGCATATGCTGCAGGATCACAGGGCAAGGCTATCTCAAAGCAAACTATCTCCAAATGGATAGGACACTGTATTCGTTACTGCTACACACAGCATGGAAAATCAGTCCCTAATAACATTAGGCCACATTCTACCAGAGCAACAGCCACTTCAACAGCCTTTCTCAGAGGAGTACCAACCAAGGAAATTTTGGAGGCTGCAACTTGGAGTTCAATGCACACCTTAACCAAGCATTACCACTTGCCTCTTTAAACTAAATCCAGAGTAGGATTTGCCACTGCAGTTTTGCAGGGCCTCCTAGCCAATCCTAATTCTTTATAGACCAGCCACTCAACCTTAGCTTTGGGATTCTACCCAAGTGTAATGACTGCAGCAGTGTAACACGATGAACATAGTACAGTTTTGTACCTACCATAAATGTAGATGTTCGAGTGTTCACACTGCTGCAGTCTAGGTTACCCTCCCTCCATCCCCTCTGTTCTAGCTGGACTTATCTATACCTTTCTATCCTATACAACCTTTGTGGTGTATTTGCTTGTAACTGAAGGTATTGTTTTTATTTTATATATATGTTTTATTAGCAATATGTATTGCCTACCTACTTGGGGGCACCTGACATCTGGGGCAAGAAAAACTGAAGAAAATGGCGTTGGATGCATCTTATATACCCCTGGCGCACTGATGCCAGACCAAGACTTTGGAACTCTGGCCGACTACGGGACCGACTGACGGCAGGATAACCCAAGTGTAATGACTGCAACAGTGTGAACACTCAAACATCTACATTTATGGTAGGTACAAAACTGTACTTTCTGCATTTCGCAACCAGCTTTCCTTAAGTATTTTATTTCCTTACCTGGCTCAGTCACACATCTGTTCTGTGGTCCTCACACATGCTGTTTTGAGGTGCTGCCATTCTTCTTCAACTCCACCTTTCCTCTTCTTCCTGAGGCACTAGAGCCTGAGTGTTTTCTTGAGGTTTTGTGCTTTCTCTGCAGTGAAAATTCCAGGTCTTCAGCCTAGTCTCTGTTGACCTTAGAGCTTTTTCTGACTATTGCTTGCAGTCAGTTATGGCAACCAGTAGTTTATGCTGTGGTCCAACTGCTTCAGTGGGGTTGACTTTGTCATTATTCATTATACCCCAGTGCCATTTCATTACTAGGAGGAAGTCCACTTGAGTTGTATGGTGGCCACTTCTGTACATTTTATTTATTATTTATTTGCAGTTGGTTTACCAGGATAGTCCATTGGGCCAAAATGAACCCGTTTTCAATGGAGTCCTGGGGAGAAAAGCTCCAGAAAGAAGGAATTACAATATGTGTTACAATATTTACAAATTATGCAGTTTTAGCATTAAATATTTACAAGTTATGCAGTTAGAGCAACAAACTGGTGGTGAGCATTACAGAAAATACTGATCCGAAAAGGGTGTTCCGTGATAACTTATTTACAGATTCAGATGACAATTACAGTTGATACAGACTAGAAAATGGAAGATTTTTTTTTTTTTTTTTTTTAAATTACAAATTTAACACCACCCACAAAATGGCATGCTGGAACAGACTACTTCATTTCTTATACAGCTGTACAGCCTTCTGCCATCTGAGGTGCTAATTAAACCCAGATCTCTGAAAATGAGGATATGCACCTTGCCTTCTTGCCATTTGGTTGTCACCTGACTCTTGCAATTTATCATGGGGATTCAAAATCCATTAAGGCTGTTTGGGGACCCAACAACTCTGAAATTAGTCTAGGACGATAAAAGCTTTAAGAGAAATGTGTTTTTGAGTGGGGTTTATAACAATGTTCTGTATAAACAGGAACGGTTTGGTAAGGAATTGGATATAATTAAAATGTTAGTATTTTTAGGAATTATTGTTGTCTGACTTGCAAAAGAAAGATGATTTCCAGATGAATAAAGTACAGATATAGAGAGTTATTAAAGGACCAAATGTACAAACTGCTTTTCTTAGTGTAGTAGAAGTGAATGTACTGCATTTAATATTCCTTAATTCAAGTGATTGGGGAAATACAGGAACAAAACAAGGACAGAATGCTTGCATGTAAATGAATATAGCAATAGTAAGGTACAAGTTTTAAGTGTTCAAATAGCCATGGGAAAATTGAGGAGGGAAATAGAAAGCTGGGTTGAGTACAGATGAAAGTCACATTTATAATGGTAAAGGGGAACAATAGGAAGCCTTAACAATGGTTGATCCTACTGATGTTTGCAAAATGGTAAGTTTAGCAGAATAGTTACTTTTTACAAGAGACAGTGATTAAGACTGTAATTTATATTAGAGGAAACATTAACTCTAAAGAGAGGTCAGGAGAATGGTATTGACATATGTAACAAGAAATGATTTGGGGATAGAAGTCACAAGATATGGTTAAGGAAATTATCCAGTTAACTATTCCTTTAAATAATGCTGTTAAAGGATGTTAAATTTTGCATATTGCCATAAATAAGAAGTTGCCATGTGACAGTGCACATGTTAAAGTGGACTAATACATGATTATAAGTGATTATACAGTAGATCAAAGAGTGAAAGAATTGAACTTCTGGATTAATGGGTGTCTTTTAGCTGGTTGACAGGACTGCTTAAAAAGTGTTGTTCATCTAACCTTATTGAATAAGAACAAACAATGAATGAGCGATCTGGCCAGGTACTTTTTTGAAAAGATGTATAATGAGGTTACATTGGTGAACATTGTAATTTTGAACTTGTATAGGCAGATTATGAAGAGTAAAATGGAACAGGTTTTTGTGTGTGATATTTTATTAGAAGTTGGTACATATATGGCTGTAGAGACTTGAGTAAAGGTTGATGTTTTTTGTGACTACAATATATCAAAGGTGTAGTTCTGTTAGAGTAAATCATAGTGAGGAGGTATCTATTTGCAGCTCTCGATAAATGCCTGAGGCACACAATTTTGTTTTTCAAAATTTAACAGCTGTTGAATCCAGTGATTTCATTTTAAGTAACCCTTCATGCCTGTTTCTCAGTAGTTTAATTATTCCTTACTCCATAATCACATGACCTTGGAGAGAAGTGTAGTAACCCCTTCCATGTAAGGTCTTGCAACTTCATGCTAGGAAATTAAGAAGAAGGGGTATCGGGGCAGCCTAAATTTTGACCTTTAAGGTCTACCCAGTTCCCACCTGTAGTCAAAACTCTGATTAGCCGTTCTTTTGCTGTGGTCTTAGAGTTTAGCATTATTAATTTTTTTTCTGAAATGTTAAAACTTAACCATATGTCGCAAACATTTTTTTTAGAGAATCATCAGTTTAAAAGAGTGTATTTGGGTTCAGAGTTTCCTGTAGCTATGCAAGTTCGTAATGAGCAGGTTAATGTTCTTTTGCTGTATTTTATAGACACTCAGAACCAGTTTTTATCATTTTATTTCTTGAAGCTTATTGCAACTTAATTCATATGTTTCAGTTTATAATTAGTGATCTGAATGTTCCCTGAAATAATAAACATAAAACTATTTATTGTAACAAGTGTTGCTGCTGAAACTGTATTTCAGAATCCGAGTGAGTTTAGTTTATCTGTTGAAGTCTGATGTATGGTTGAAAACATTTACAACTTAAATAAACAATCACTATTTGGTTCCAACTTGTGTTCTTTTGTTCAGTTTAAGTATATTCTTCTTTATATAGTTAGTTTTATACATATCTATGAATCTTTTAGAGCTTGCTAGTTTGGTGACCTAGTTAAAGGAATCTGAAAGATTGTCTGTAATGAATGACATTACATCTATCAACCCTGCCTACTTTGGATATTATGCCAGGGTTGCTTTTTCAGGTAGTACTATATCTATATGTTATGAAGAGAAGGACTAAGAAAAATGAATTGTGCTTTAACTTGAAAATGAATCACTTGGAATCCATTTTGGCACATGCAATATGTCTTCAAGATATAAGGTGAAAAATATGGCTTAAGAAGGAAAGAATTGATAAGACAAGAGATCTAACCGTGTTCTGGCAACACTAAGGTTTAGGCAGGTAAAGAAGGACCTCTATATATTTATACATAAAGTATTCATTATTTATTTATTTAGTCCAACTGGCTTGAAAGGAGACCATTTTCAGTGGAGGCCTGGGAAGAGAAACTGCAAATAACACAGAAACATTTTAATAACATATTAAACATCTTAGTAGAATACATTTCAATTGTATACAATGTTTAAAAAAATCATGTAAGTGAACATCTTGGCAGCATACATTTCAGTTATAATCAATGTTTAAAAAATTGAGAAAGTACATAAAAAAAGTAGAATGTGTAAGAAAAAAACAGTAATTACAAATCAGGACGGACTGTTCTCCTATATTGCAGCGAAATAACTACAGTGACATTTTTGGTTTTAGATGAAATGATAGGAATAGGAGAATGTTTTTTAAAATTATATTATACCCACTTTTCCCTTCCCTAACCCCCACACTCATTGATTGTGTCTAAGGGTAGCTCCCCTCTTTGGACAACCCCACCCCTTAGGGAGTGTCGTCAGTGAGTGCCCCATCCCTTCCTGCCGCTTCATTAGTTGCCTGAGCTGCTACTCAAACCCGGGTCAGCTGGGCCATAGTTTGACCTTTATCTAGTAAGATTTTTTTTGTGCCTATAAAGCATGACAAGTTTTTAGTGTTTTTTTTTTAAAAGATTATTTTGAATATGGACTCTGAATTTGAATTGTTGTCACTTAGTTTTGTATGGGATACAACTTCAATCTTTGTGTTGTTAAGTGAGAAGATTTTGAAGCAAGATATTTCCATGCAGTGTGATTTAGAGAGGAATAATAGTTTGTTGTTTGGAGTTGAGCAAAAGTTGGACACTGTGAAGCCAGCTTTCTACAGAGATGAAAGCTTCTTGTGTGATTTTAAGGAGATGTGACAGATTGTCTGATGAGCATATTATTGCTAAATCATCAGCCTTCTGTAAAAGTGATACTTACTCATAAGTGGTATAAAGAAGTACACCAAGAACTGAGCCTTGGGATACACCAATGTTGTTGCCATTTAACGGTTTGTTGTCTGTCATTTCAATATCTTTTAAACCATTGTAGAGCTGGAGGAGATAGGGCAAGTTGGAGCTTTAGTTGTAGGCATTTGCAGTGTGTGAGATGGTATCATAAAGGGCTTTGGACAGATCCAAAAATATGGAAGAGAGAAGTCTGCCAGAGTCCCTGCTGTTGTTTATATTATTTGTAAAGGATAGTACAGAAATAGCAATAATATGGCCTGGGAGGAATCCATGTTCTGTACTGGTCACTGAGGAGGTCATGGTTGACTATGGACACATTTTCTAAGACTTCTGAGAGAGGTGAGAGAAAGGCAGTGGGTTGAACGTTAGAATGTTCAGTTGAGTTTCTTCCCGTGTGGAATGGGGCGATATATGATTTCTTTTCAAATGTAAGGTACACGAAATTCTGTATGGATCTGTTAATTAAGACACTTACTTGGTAAGCTATAGTTTCTGTTGCCACCTTGAGGTCTTCGGGTAGCAGGATATTGGAAGCTGCAGAGCAGGGCTTAGGTTCGAGTAGCTTTTTTACAGTTAATATTGTTACAGGTTTTAAAGTAAAGTTGGTAGTGGTTGAAGAGTGTTTAGAATTTGTTTCAGAGTTTAAAAGCATGTTGTAGGTAATATGTTAGGGAATTGTGTAGGGGAGGTTGGTGCACTATTGAGGGCAACAATGCTTTCAATTAAGTAGGTGTGGTGGGATGTCAGTGCTAGAATAGAAAAGTTTATGATAAGGAGCTGCACTTTAGTAATATGAAGTGATGATGAGATGGAATGTGGATTTTACAGATGAAGTTGACAGAAGAAGTTAGCAGTGGGGTGAGATGTGAAAATTAGGATAGAGAGAGATGTAGATGGAGCACAGTGAGTCTATATAGGGAGTTGTGGCAGATGTGCTATAGGTAAGCCAACTACCGATTGGTTATAGAAGAATTTCTGTAGGTGTACGGGTGGGGGTGGATGAGGGTAGTGAGGTTAGCAGCAGAGTTTGAAAACAGGTTGTAGATGTATGAATGATAGAGAGTATAGGAGAAAGTTTGTAAACTAAATGTGATAGATAAGAAGTAGGGTATATAATAGGAGTGGGACTGGATAATGTAGTGTTAGAGATTACTTGGTAAGATGTGTGGAGGGAGTTCTTAGCTGTATTCTCAGTGAGTAGTAAAGTCTGATAGGGAATGGTGTCAAGGTTAGGATAAATGTAGAATAAGTGAGTGATGGTAGGGTAAGGCAATGAAGTGAAGGTGAACAGAGTAGGTTTTGCCCACCTCAAAAAATATGGATGCAACTGTCATTATCCAGAAACAAACTATGATCTGTTAAATCCCTGTACCAACTTGGGTCTGTTTTCAAATATAGCTGAAAGCTTAGATTTGGCTCAAAGTACAAGTTGTTTATTAGTTATTCTTCAGAACTTGAAAGAAAGGACAAAGCAAATGGACATATAACTGCCAATATAGGAAAGTGAGAGATTCACAAATGCAGTATCTGGAAAGAGTAATTAAGAAAGCGCTGGCTGTCAGCTAGAGTAAGGTGTAGCTCATTAACTACAGGGCGAAGGGGGAGTGGAAACCTAAGGTGCAGAGGGGTAGTGTGGCCATCTTTGATTCTAGTGCTGTAAAACAGCCAACAGCGAATCAATAACCAATCAGAAAAGAGGCATTAAACTTTTATTGTTACCATTTTGAACAGAGCGTGACAAAGTTGATAACAGAATGAACAAGTAAGTTCCCTTTACACTGAGTTAGTATGTGAGGTCTTTAAACTTTTGCAAGGCTGGTTGTTGTATTTACTCTGCTAAAAACTTGCATCTCAGTAGACTTTGGGGGTTTGCAGTCCACCACTGTCTGGAATATAACAGGGTTGCGGTCCAACACTGTCTGGAATATAACAAAGAACGTTAGGGTTAACTGTTGAAAAAAAAGAAGAGACAATGTATAAAAAGTAAAGGAGGCACAGCAGAAACAGCAGTAGTGTGAAGAACACATGGTACAGATGTAGACAGAGCTGAAGCAAGAGAAAACATTAATAAGGTGAAGTGAAATTAAAGTTATAGTAATACTAATAGGACAGGAGAGTAGTTTTGATCAACAGAGAGTAAAAAAGTCACAGGAATGGGTATACAGGGTGCTCACTGTATGGCCTGACTTAGATGTGCAATAGGTGATTTCCAGCAAGGTTAGCTAGATGAGCAAGACAACAGTACTAATTAAAAAATGTTTACAGAAGACAAAATAAAATAAGAAGATGAGCGAAGAAGCACAGTCCAAACCACGACTAACAGAACAGAATATCAGCCCAGTAATTCACAGAAAGTAGACTGCATCCAAAAATTGTGAAAGCAGTTTATTATTTTAACATTTGTTTACTGGGAAAGTCCAACGGGGACAGAGCCCATTTTCAGTGGAGGCCCAGGGAGAAATGCTCCAGATGCATGTCTTTGGAATGTGGGAGGAAACCCACACGAATGCAAGGAGGACATCTAACTGGAGAACATCTTGCTGACAGGAGACAACACTAACCACTGCACCATGCACCACCCGTAATAGTTTAACATTGCAATCACCTAATAAATGTGTCAACTTGTTGATGCCAGTCCTAGTCATATGGAAGCAACTATGTGATATCAGTGTTTCATCCTTCTTAAGACAGAGTAGCGCTATACAGTACAAAACTATAAACAAAACTACATATATTGCAAGGAGTATAGAAAGCAAACTATGAATATTGCAAAGAAGCATGTTGCTGGGAGCAGATTGCAAAGACATCAGTACACAGTGTTAAAAAGTCAAAGCAGGCATCATTTGCATGTGAAAGCAAGTAATTCTTGAAGAGAATACATATGGAGACTCTGTAGGACATCACTACTATGTTTTTAATGCGGGTAAGATGAACAGATATTGTTAAAAAACGCAGTCAGCACATAATATCAATTACAAAGTTATTACAGCATAAGATTTGAAACTTATTCAATGAGATAAACAAATTCAAAGCTGGTGAGATGAACAGATATTGCCAGAGATCACAGTTAAAAATCACAGTCAGCAGAGTGCATCACTTACAGCATTATGACAACACTGAAGCATTGTTTTACAACTGTTGTTAAACTTTGTTTGGCATTTTTTGGAGTCCGGTGTGTGTTTTGCTAATATTGAAGCATACTCAAGGAGGTGAACATTTGTCAGGCACATTAGGACTTTGTGTGTCAGAGGGTTGATTTATAGGAGGCTAATTCCAACAAGTGAAAGGGAAGTTTGCTGAGCAGTTTAAATAAGAAAGGCAGTGTAGAAGGAAGGTGTTATTCTAAAACAAAAGGAAATTTTGATGGGTGAAGGGGCTCATGGTGGATGCAGCTGTTAATATCCAGAAACAATCCGTGATCTGTTAAGTCAGTGTACCTGCTTGGGTCTATGTAATTATACTTCTGAAAAATAAATTGGACAATAAATTAAGTGTCTCTGGATATACTAAATTTAAGTTAAGAGGTTAATAGTTTGTCTGGACACTTACGTGTTTGACTTCTGCAGGGTTACAAGTATGTGTTCTGCATGAGCCCTCAAGGCCTGGTTTGTAAAATTCAGTTTTACTGTGAACTGCTAATTCAAGAAGAAATAATGACTGGATGTAAAGTTGCCTAAACCTAAGTATTACCATGATTTGGTTTCCTAGAGGAAATAGAAAAATTCAATTTATCACCAACATGTTTTGCTAATTTTCAGAGATATTAGTTGATATACGGCATTGTTTGCTACTTCAGCTCTGAATGCAGATTTAGTATTCATTTTGTTACAGTTTTACACAGGAGAGTCTATTATTTTAATTAATTATTAATCAACTCTTATTGACTTGTATTTATAACCTCCAAATATCATTAATGGTTTTTGATCACAAATCCTTTTGACTTTAGTTATGACATCAAACAAATACAATCAGTAAATAAATAATTCAAGGTACACTGCTCTCTCAACTTCTTGGCTTATCTCCTCTGTTAGATTGCAGCTCTCCCTATTGCATATTCTACACATTCCTTCCATTGTTTATTTTCCCTGTCATTCGTAACACTGCTTGCAGATGTGCTGTATAACATTTTTCTTCTCTGTCATTCAAACCACTGCTTGCACATGTGCTATAAAACATCTGTCTTCTCTGTCATTCAGACCACTGCTTGCAGATGTGCTGTATAACATTTTTCTTCCCTGTCATTCTTACCACTGCTTGCAGATGTGCTATAAAACGTCTGTCTTCTCTGTCTTTCACACCACTGCTTGCTCATGTGCTATATAACAGTTTTCTTGTCTGTCATTCAGACCACTGCTTGCAGATGTGCTGTATAACATTTTTCTTCTATGTCATTCAAACCACTGCTTGCAGATGTGTTGTATAACATTTATCTTCCCTGTCATTCAGACCAATGCTTGCAGATGTGCTGTATAACATTTTTCTTCCCTGTCATTCTTACCACTGCTTGCAGATGTGCTATAAAACATCTGTCTTCTCTGTCATTCAGACCACTGCTTGCAGATGTGATGTGTAACATTTTTCTTCCCTGTCATTCAGACCACTGCTTGCAGATGTGCTGTATAACATCTTCCCTGTCATTCATACCAGTGTTTGCAGATGTGCTATAAAACATCTGTCTTCTCTGCCATTCAGACCACTACTTGCAGATGTGCTGTATAACATTTTTCTTCCCTGTCATTCAGACCGCTGCTTGTAGATGTGCTGTATAACATTTTTCTTTCTTGTCATTCATACCAGTGTTTGCAGATGCGCTATAGCTCATTTTTCTTCACTGTCATTCAGACCACTGCTTGCAGATGTGCTGTATAACATTTTTCTTCTCTGTCATTCAGACCACTGCTTGCAGATGTGTTGTATAACATTTATCTTCCCTGCCATGCGGACCACTGCTTGCAGATGTGCTGTATAACATTTATCTTCCCTGTCATTCAAACCAGTGTTTGCAGATTTGCTGTATAACATTTCTCTTCCGTCATTCTTACCACTGCTTGCAGATGTGCTATAAAACATCTGTCTTCTCTGTCATTCAGACCACTGCTTGCAGATGTGCTGTATAACATTTTTCTTCCCTGTCATTCAGACCACTGCTTGCAGATGTGCTGTATAACATTTATCTTCCCTGTCATTCATACCAGTGTTTGCAGATGTGCTATAAAACATCTGTCTTCTCTGCCATTCAGACCACTGCTTGCAGATGTGCTGTATAACATTTTTCTTCCCTGTCATTCAGACCACTGCTTGCAGATGTGCTGTATAACATTTTTCTTCCCTGTCATTCATACCAGTGTTTGCAGATGTGCTGTATAACATTTATCTTCCCTGTCATTCATACCAGTGTTTGCAGATGTGCTGTATAATAATTTATTTCTTTTTTTCTTCACCTAGTGTTAATCCACCATCCTCAAGTCTAAATTCTCATGAACACTGATTTACGGTTCTCAATAAAAATGAAATCCTGTTCTAATAGGATGAACTCATGGAATTCTACCCATATTTTTTAAATAATTTCTGGTCCTTACCATTATTTTATTATAATTTTCTACTGCATCTGTGTATGCAACATGGAACCAGATTCCTGGTATAGATCAGTCAGTAAAGCAAGTTGACAGCATTCTAAGTATTAAATATGAAAAGAAATACAAGTTGTAGTGAATGAGTGCTCTGACTCAAAATGCCAAATTCAATGAAAATCCCAGTTCTTTCCAATATTCAGAGAGTCCAAACTTGGGCTTTACTAGTATTTTTCCCAGAAAATGGAAAATCCGTGTAAATGTGTATTCTGTCACCATTCTTCGAAAGCTTTTGAATATTATTTCTTTTACATTCTGTTTGTTCTATGACTTCACCTCCTTCCATTTTTTTGTTGCATGATTTAACATTTCTGAATATTAGTCCTGCTCTATCCTCGGTCTCACGTGAACATTCCTTCTATGTAATCTCCTTTCTATCACTTTGCCCAGTTCTTTTAAGATGGTAACTCATGGACCATTGCCATGTAATTTACCCACATAGCCAGTGCTTATTTCACTTTCCTCTTTGTTCACTTACCAATTTCTCTGTAGTAAACCATCTGCATATATCCTTCATTTGTTAGCCTCAGGGTGGGCTCATACTTTTCAGGCTCCTACTAGATTTACTACCTTATCCCACCTTTTTCTTCTTCTTCTCTTTCGGCTGTTCCTGTTAGGGGCCACCACAGAGGATCATCTGTTTCCATTTCTTCCTGTCCTCTGCATATTGCTCAGTCACACCAACCGTCTGCATGTCCTCTCTCACCACATCCATAAACCTTATCTTAGGCCTTCCTCTTTTCCTCTTACTTGGCAGCTCCATCCTTAGCATCCTTTTCCCAATATACCCAGCATCCCTCCTCAGCACATGTCCAAAACAACACAATCTCGCCTCTCTGACTTTGTCTCCATACTGTCCAGCCTGAGCTGACCCTCTAATATACTGATTCCTAATCCTGTCCATCCTAGTCGCACCCAGTGCAAATCTTAACATCTTTAACTCTGCCACATCCAACTCTGACTCCTGCCTTTTCGTCAATGCCACCATCTCCAACCCATACAACATAGCTGGTCTCACTACCCTCTTGCAGACCTTCCTTTTCATGCTTACTGGTACCCGTCTGTCACAAATTACTCCTGACACTCTTCTCCACCCATTCCACCCTGCCTCTACTCTCTTCTTCACCTCTCTTCCACACTCACCATTACTCTGAACTGTTGATCCCAAGTACTTAAACCCATCCACCTTCGCCAACTCTACTCCCTGCATCCTCACCATTCCTCTATCCTCCCTCTCATTCACACACACGTATTCTGTCTTAGTCCTGCTGACCTTCATTCCTCACCTCTCTAGAGCATATATCCATGTACACTTTTATTCACTGTATATGCCTGGAGGAGTAATATAAGTAGTTTCTCTATTTGTTGTCTGATGTCTAGGGGGGTGCTAAAGTAAGGTTAAGTAACTTTTCTTTAGGAAAGAAATTAGAAAACAAATGAAAGAACTTGATCAGTTTTCAGTTGTTTGACTGTTTATTTATTAACAGAAAAAACTGACTGTGTCATCCTTTACTGACTTTGTAAACCTGGGCCACAACAGCAAGTCCATATTTATTGCATATTGACAGTTACATTTGCCAACCAGTCAACATTTTCCTGGTAGAGGAGAGAAAATAAACCACTTCCTCGACTCACTTTCACATGGAAAACCATTCTTAAAAAGACCATACAGACAGAAATCTAAGATTAAGATTGAACTTTAGGCCCTTGGAAACAGAAAACTTTACCTTGGAGTCATGGTGATGTCTGAGGATTAAGTAGGATTCTTTTTGTAAGTACATCTAATTTTTGTTAGCATTCACCCAAAAATGAACAAGTTGCCCACTTTTTGAAGTGAAAGCTAATCAGCTGGATTGATCTGTATACTTTAGTGTAGCATACCCTGCCTACTTTTTATTTGTTTATTTATTTACGTTTTGATTTCCATGTCTGCACTGGGCCAGCACTAGGCAACCTAGGCAGCTGCCTGTTGCCTGGTGTTGGCAGGGGAGCTCAGCATAACCAAAAATGAAAAAAAAAAAAAAAATGAAAAAGTAATTCCTGATTATGTGGTTAGCTTGTCCTGCTACAGTATCTTCTTTCAGTGTCGGTACATTTATTTCTCTGATTTGTGCCCTAGGAATTCTCTCATTGGCTCATATTTTGGTCTTGAGCCAATGAGAGAAACTTCCTTGAACTCATATCAGAGAAGCGCCATAACATTGTCATATTTGCTGGCTCAGGGGAAATCAGAGATGTAGTGCTATACTGAAGACCAATCTGAGATGCAATTAAGCAGAGGAAGAGAAGAGTGTGTGCATGTGTCAGGGTGTGTGTATACGCATGTGTGTGTGTGTGTTTTTACTGTGCTTTACATGAGGGTTCAAGGCTTCCTGGCTTGAGTAAGCCTTTGGTCAGCTCCTACTTTGCAAGGTGATTCTGGGATCATTTCCTTTTTTAAGGAATGCTCTCAGGTAAATCACTGAGGATTACAGTCAGTCAGTAATCTCAGTAAGGCTGAATGCTGTAATAAACCAGATTTCAGCTTTGAATGCTTGATCAAGAGTGTCCTTCAGCTCAAAATATTTAAAGCTAGAACCTTCTATGGATTCAACCAAAACATGTATGGGTTTGGGATCTGGTCAAATGTAAGACAATTTACAGACCATATCCTTAAGGTTCCCTCACAGGCAGAGCACCGGAGACATGGTTATCAGGCATAGTAAGCAGGCGACTGGCACAAGTAAATATGATTGGCCACCACCATGTATTGGCTACTTGCAATGGGGTGAAGATAAAACCAGACTCTTTATATTAACTCAAGCAACTACCACAGGAGTAATCATTGCTTTGACTTTAGGTTTTTCAAATAGATCCTTACCAGTAGATTTTGCATTGTTTTACAGGTAAATCCAACCAACCACATTTGTGGTAAGTGAAGAAGATCTGTGGTGCAACTCAAGACAATGCTGGCTTACATGTGATGACACTCACCCACTACAGTTTTTAACTTGATAGCAAATTGTATTTTTGATTCTTTGATTGTTGTATGTTTCCATTCTATTGTCCTAGTCCCAGTAATCTGAAAAAACTTTGGTTCAGGAGTGAAAATGTTTATTTTTACTTTTCCAGGAGTGTCACTAAAACATGTGAAATCTAACACCAGTTCCATTTTAAAAGCTGAGGCCCTACGAAGGACCATAGTAGCAGCAACCCCTTTGTAAGCCACTGAACTGGATGGTGACTCATGAATATTGGCTGGATCTTTCAGTTACTTGACTCTAACCCCATAAAATGGGCACTCTAAGTTTACTGTTTTTATTCACTGCACTTTAATTCCGTATAGACTCATGATATAGATAGATGAGACTTTTAAAATTGGAAACATTTTTTTCATTTTTTATAATAACATTGTGAATAATTCTTTATCCTTAACAAGGGGATGGAGGTGAATAACAGCGTGATCAGTCTATAACTCGTATTCTAATTAAGGACTTGGCCTCCCCTTCAACCAACATGTCCAACTATCAGCCAATCAGCAGCTATAGCTTTAACCCTAATTATAAGGTCTGTTCACCACCAGACCACCTTGTTTAGAGTTATTCAAACAACTGTAGTGATTTTTCAGGAAGAAACATTGCATCTGATGAAGTCTGATAGATGAAAACATTCATTACATTGAATAATCCAGACATCTTAAAGCTCAGCGAAGGATTGTCATGTTTTTATTAATTGATTTTGAGAATTTGTGCATTCTACTCTGGTTAGCTATCCACCTGCAAAATGTCTACAGGAATAAAGCAACAGATTACTTTGAATAAAGAGGCTTTACTTTTTCTTTTTAATGTCAGACGTTAGAGTTTCATAATTTTTCTTATTTAGAAAATGCATACAAGCATACGATTTTACTTCTTATTTGTGCTTTTTTTTATCAGTCAGTGATGTGAGTTATTAGAGTTTAAAAGTTTTTCACATGCAGATAATTTAACCAAACATAAATTGTTTGCCTCATATTTATGCTTTTTGTAGATGTTCTTCGTGTTTCACTGTTGCAGTCATTACATTGGGTTATCTGGGAGCAAGCTTGAATACAACTTCGCAGATGGCTTTCCTCACGACAGAGAAACAAATTCACTTGACAACCTACTTCAAACAAGTGGTCACAAAAACCCTGCTATATCTGCAAGGCAAATACTACAAGCCTTGGGGTTCATGGCCTCCTGCATTCTTCTAATTCCATATGCAAGACTGCATATGAGGAAACTACATTGGTATCTAAAAAGCATATGGTGTCAACATTCTTAGGCTCTAGAAGCAATGATTCCTATCATTCCTTGTCTATGACTAGAGTTCCTTTGGTGGGCAGAGGACTGCCACCAAAACAAGGGACTACCATTCACACTACCCCCAGCCGCCCAAACCCTAACAACAGATGCATCAGACTATGCATGGGGGGGGGGGGGGCACCTGGCAGGGAAGTGCATTCAGGGCAAATGGAACCCAATTCAAATGCACCTTCACATCAATCAAAGAAATGTTAGCTGTACAGAACAGACTTCAAGGACCACATTCTTCCAGGACAATTAATAGTAAAGACGGACAACACCACTGTTATGTGGTACATAAACAAGCAGGGGGGGGTACACATTCTTACCCCCTCTGCAGACTAGCCATGACATTGTGGAACACAGCCTTGAGCTGCCAAGTACATCTACAAGCTCAATTCCTGGCAGGAAAACTAAATGCACTGGCAGATGGACTAAGCAGAACCCTCATGGACCCACACGAGTGGAAACTGGAACTAAGGATTTTCAACATGTTGACAAGCAAATATGGAGCCCAGATATAGACCTGTTTGCCTCCCCCCTGAACTATTAATTGGAAAAATGTTGTGCAAGGACTCCCGACAGACAAGCTTGGAAAGTGGATGATCTGTCTTTCAGCTGGAAAAACCTATCAGTTTATGCCTTTCCTCCTCTGCCTCTGCTCTCCAAAGTACTATTAAAGATCAAACAAGACAAACCAAGGATGATTTTGATTGCACCTGCCTGGCCTCGCCAACACTGGTACCCCCTCCTGCGCAGTGTGTCACTGTTGGCCCCATGGCACCTGCCTCAGACTCCTACCCTGCTGTCTCAGCAGGAGAACCAGATTCTGTACCCACAGCTTCAAACACTGAACCTAGCAGCCTGGCTAATTACCTAAGCTCTCCTTTACCAGCCCTCAGTAAACCAGTGATGGATGTCATTTTAGAGGCAAGGAGGTACTAGACAATCTTATGCAGAAAAATGGAAACTATTCTGTGCCTGGAACCAGTCTCAAGGGATGAGCACAGCAGTGCCCAATTTACCTCAGATTTTACAATACTTAACTGAGATGCTTCACAAGGACCTGTCTTTTTCCTCAATAAGAATTCACGCCTCAGCCATTTCAGCTCATTATAACACAGAACCTCCCCTCTTCTCTCTTCCACTGCTCAAGCAGTTCCTCAGAGGTTCAAAAAGTTTAAGACCACCCAGGAGAGCTCCAACTCCAGCCTGGGACCTTAACTTTGTGTTGGAGAAACTCACCCTTCCTCCTTTCGAGCCAGCTGCTACTGCAGATTTAAAATTCCTTTCTTGGAAAACAGCCTCCCTTTTAGCCATCACTTCAGCAAGAAGGGTATCTGAATTACAGACCCTTGTGGCAGTGTAGCCTTTCATCATCCTTCATGCGGACAGGGTGTCCCTCAGGACCAATCCCTCTTTCATGCCAAAGGGGGTATCCAGTGTGGCCTTTAAGCAGTCCATTCATTTGCCTACCTTCTTTCCTAATCCACAGAACAAAGGGGAATGGATACTGCACTCCTTAGATGTGCACAGACAACTTAGATTCTACTTGGACAGGTCTAAACCTCAAAGGAAATCTGAACAACTGCTGGTGGCATTTGCTGCAGGGACAGAGGGGAAGGCTATTTCAAAGCAAACCATCTCCAAATGGATAGGCCATTGCATTAATTTCTGCTATAAGCACCATGGAAAACCTATCCCACAGGGGATCAGATCCCACTCAACCAGGGCTGCATCTACCTCTACAGCCTTTCTCAGAGGCGTACCTACCAGGGACATCCTAGAAGCTGCTACCTGGAGTTCTGTACATACTTTCACCAAGCATTACCATTTGCCAATTTTCTCTAAATCCAGAGCTGGCTTTGCCACTGCAGTTTTGCAGGGCCTTATGGCTGGTCCTAATGCTATCTAAATTCCTCCTCCCATCCTTAGCTTTGGGAATCTACACAAATTTAATGACTGCAACAGTGAAACACAAAGAACATAGTACAGTTGTGTACACTTACCATAAATGTAAATGTTCGAGTGTATTCACTGGTGCAGTCCTGGTTACCCTACCTCCAGCCCCAAGACTTTGTTTGGCTATACCTCTTCTCTCCTTTTTGATGCTTAAAAGCTTTTTGGTGTATTTGTTTTTTTTGTTTGAGGTATAACCTTGTATATTTATAGGTTTAATTGCTTCCCATTAGGGGGGCACCTGACATCTGGGGCAAGAAAAACTGATGTAATGATGTCGGCTACATGTTTTATACCCCTGATGACCTGATGTCATGGAGGAAGAGACAGCAACCGACATAGGACCCAAGACTTTGTTAATCAGGCTGACTGAGGGCTACTGCAAGCAGATAACCCAAATGTAATGACTGCAACAGTGAATACACTCCAACATCTACATTTATGGTAAGAGTACACAACTGTACTTTTTTCTTGCTCAGAAAATGCATGTGCAGGCTGATTTTGGGGTCTTGGTCTCTGATTCTTAAGCTAAGAATTTGAGAAGGCAGAGAGGGGTTGCAGTGGGTTCCACTATATAGTTCTGAGAGCAGCAAACTGAGATAGGTTTCTGGCCCCATTATTTATGAATAAATTCATTTGCTTGTTTTCAGGCAGATACTTGAGGTATACAAGTGGCCAAGTGGCTGTAAGTGATGCTTTTGAGTAGTTTATATGCATCTATGCATGTGTGTGTACAGACACATGAATATGTGTCCCTGTCATATGAGCAAATGCTTATATGCTTGATGTTCAAATGACAGAGCTGATATGCTACAAACCTGTAACACTGAACTCTCAAAAAGAAGCCAAACACTTGCTTTTAAAGGGGGGGGGGCAAGCCAAACTGCCCCCATACTCTGTTACTTATATTTTTGAATTCTGAGATTGCTCCACTGTGGGGAAAGGACCGGCACCCCAGTTTCCACTGTGCCACGATCCTGCACAGTCGTGTCCCTACAAAAATAGGATTCAATCATGTGAAAATTGTTCATATGAAAGGGACCCTTGTGTTGACTATATATATATATATATATATATATATGTGTGTGTGTGTGTGTGTAGATATATATGTATATATATATATATATATATATATATATATATATATATATATATATATAAATGGGTCTACTTCATTTGTATGAAGTTTCAGTACTTCGAAACTCACTTGGTCGAGTCTAGTTGTTCGAAGTACCAAAACTTTGAAAACAAAGTACAGAGATCACAATACAGCATGGAATGGGAATATTCCCTTTTCCTCACTGTAGTGTGATCTCAGAGTTGGTTTATTTAAGTAGGGGGGTGTTGGGGATGCAGGCAAAACATGTTTTCTGTGGGTTTTTTTTTTAGTCAGCTGGTCTGGCAGCTAGGCTTCAGCGAAAATGCACTTCCTTTGAGATACACTTTCGCTGAAGTGGGTATCTACTTTGTTCGATGCAACATATTTTCGAACAAAGTAGATCCATATATATATATATATATATATATATATATATATATATATACTGGATTGAAAGCACGCAGATAAAAGGGGCTTAGTATGCGCTAGAGCAAACTTCCCCTAAACACTTAATTCGCAAGGATAGCGAGCACCCCTGTACTTGTATTAACTAAAATTAGAATGAACTATTGGAAGTTTAGTTCCGATAGTGCTAGTCTTAAGAGAAAAACGTAGTTCACCTTTCAAAACTGCAAGTTAACAAAGGATTTGCAGTAAAAAAAACTAATAAAAATATTAAATGTGCTTATCCATTAATAGATAAAAATAAAAATAAAAAATCTTTCCGAGACTTTGATAAAAACTCTTTAATTAATAGTCAGATTGGTAGGTGAGTGCATTGTAATGATCAGTCAACAATAATAAAAACTTTAAACATACATAGTACATTTGTTTGGGATTTTATCAATTAAACATTACTGTGTGGTGGTGTCACTAAAAGTTAGCAATTCCATTTGGATACTTTCGTTTTGCTAAAAAGATTTCTCATAAAACGTAATACAACCTGGACATAGGGGAATTGCAGAAGCATAAGCTGGTGTGCATAGGGGGTGGAGAGTAAAAGCTGGGAAATAAGGTGATTGGGCATAGTGTAGAAAATTGAAAGATGCTGACCAATAGTGTAGTGGCAGGGGGTGGATTAAAGTGCGGGTGGTGGGGTGGGTGTGAGGGGGTTATGTCTGTAAGATTCTAGCCAATTGTGAACTGAAATGGGCGGGGTAATGGAACTGGACTGCCGACGTTAAGAAATGGGCAATCAGAAGAGACGGGGGAGTGGTTCTTGTGATGTGTAGGTAGGCTGGGTGTGTGTTGAAGAGTGACGTGTACATGGTGGTGATATAGGGGTGAGGCTAATGAGGTGCAACTGGTGGAGATAGGCTGGGGGAAAAAGGAGGGCGGGTCGAGGTGGGATGGGAACGTGAGCAAGGAATTGACTAGCCAATATTGTTCATCATTAACAAATAATATTGATAGGGCACTATATTGATGAAAATGAGAATACTGTATCATGAGTAAGGGAAGCTTGAAGTGGGAAAGTGGTGGCAAAATGGAACATATTATTACAGGGATGATAAGTTTGTGCTGGGATAAAAATGTTATTGGTTATAATAGTAGAATGATTAAGCTACAAGGATACAAATAATAAAAATAATTTGTATTTAAATCGGCATGGGACAGGTGGGGGCGGTTTGGAGAGGGGGGATCATGCAGAAATGCAGAACCAACGTTTGTGTGGTGTGGAGGGGACGACATTTAGAGAGAGAGAACATTTGGGAACATTTGAGTAAGTGTGATTGAGTGAGGTGGACAAATGAATCAATACTTATGATCTTTCTAACAGTTCACGTCGAAAACTTGCAATTGTATAAATCATCGTAACTTATATCCTTTTTAGCCATTCTGGTACAAATCAAGCACTTGTGTAAATAAACGAAAGTTAAGCAAGGTGCCGCTAAAATCTGTGCTGTAACATCCAGTCGTTTGCCAAAAAATGGCAGGTAACTAAGGATCCGATAAAACGAGTGTCTCAGGGCTAAATTTAGCCCAGAGTAAGCGCTTTCACCTGGTTATCTTCAGAGTGAATTGTAAAGGTCACTGCATAAAAAGAATCTTTACAAATACATGATATATTTGCTTGGGATTTTTTCACGAACAAAATACAGAGTGTTGGTGTCTCTGAAAACTAGCAATTTCATTTAGATGATCCTGCACTGTTAAAAACGAATTCTCATAAAGCATGTCAGAACCTGGAGGTATCGGAAATTTCCATACACCAAATGCTGGTGTTCAAATGGGTGGAGTGGAAAAGATGGGAATAAAAGGTGATTGGGCATAGTGTGGCAAATAGAAAAATGCTGACCAATGGTCTAGTGGCGGGGAGTGGATTACAGAGCGGGTGATGACATGGGTGAGAGGGGGTGGTGTCAGTAAGATTTAAGCCAATCATGAAAACAAAGGGGGCAGGCAGACAAATCGGGCTGCTGATGTGTAGGTCTGGCCATTTGGAAGGGACGAGGGAGTGGTGCGGGTGATGCGTAGATGGGGTGCGCGTGTGTTGGAGTAAGATGTGTAAAAGGAGGTTGAATGGGTGTGGAATGTGTGGTATAGGGGTGGCGCTAATGAGGCACGAGTGGCAGAGATAGGTTGGGGAAAATGCAGGGCAGGGCGGGTGGGACGGAACTGCGAGTACAGAAATGTTTAACTAATTTTGCTCATTAAAAAATAACTGTGAGAGGGAACTAAATCGATGAGGAAGAGAATTCCGTATGGAGTGTAAGAAAAGCTTGAAGCGGGAAAGGTGGCAAAATGGAAAAACTAAATTATTTTGTGACTTGATGAACTTGTGTTGGAATAAAAAATGCTATTGATTTAAATAGATAATTAAGATGTTACCATAATAAAGGAACAATAATAAAATAACATGTTTTTTAACTCGGCATGAGTCGAGTGGGGGTGACTGAGAGAAGAATCAAAAAGGTAAGAAATATAGCAGGTATTGGAGTGCAAGTGAATGTGTATAGTGATATTACATCTTAAAAGCTGAACGGGGGTTGAACAAGTGAAAATGGAGGTTAACAAAGCAATAACAATGTATCAGAATGTATCAAAAATGTAAAGACTTATTTAAAATTGTTCATGTCTGAATCAAGCACTTGTATAAAAATCGAGAATCAAGACTTAAAAACGTTTTAACTGTTCACATAAATATCATGCAATCGTAAAAATGCACATTGATTAAAAATGGGAATTTCTAATAATGTCCAAAGTTAAGATGCTGCAAGGAACTAATCTAGATGATGCAAAAAAAGTGCTGATAAATACAGTAGTTGGCTAAAAAATGGCGGGTAACAATGGAATCAAACAAATGTCTCCGGGTTAATTTTAACCCGGAGTATGCGCTTTCGCCTGGTTGGCTTCATCAGACCTATCTGAAAGTTAAGAACCAAAACCATTGTTTAAAAAGCTTAAAATACCAGTAAAAATTCAAAAAGTCTAATACCAATAGTCCCAAAGCCGGTAACTAGTAGAAATCACGATGATTCAGTTTTCGTAGGCTGAGTAAGCAGCTGATGGAAAGGTGGGTATTCAGACCGAGACCTTTGCTGGTGTTCAGTCTGATTTGCCACTCGTTCGCGTATTTCGAGAAGTAGGTTGGTGGGTCACTGTAGTGGGTCATTGGCCAGGGTGTCAACCATGTGGAAAAGAAATTTGTTGTGATGAGTTTTATCTCTAGCATGTTTCGCAAGAGCATTGTTTGGGTTCAGGTGTTTCAAGTCATATAGATGTTGAGCAATTCTGCTTTTGAACTTTCTGGTGGTCTTCCGTATGTAAAAAGCAGTGCAGGTGGTACATTCCGCTCTGTACACAAGACATTCAGTATTACAATTGCTGGTCTTGATGGTCTTGTATGTTTTGCCCATGTTGGGACAAATAAAATGGTCAGAATTGCTGAGTAGGTTACAGTATCCGCACCCTTTTCTTCTGCAGGGATAAGTCCCTGGTTTAGTTCTGGGCAGTGGTGCGATTACTTTTTGTTTTACAGGCAGGCACACAGGTGTGAAATGTATTGCTGGGCTACAACAGTTTGTCTAGAACTTAGTGCAGATAGGTAAGGCCTAGATCTACTTCTGTAATGCAGAGTTTGATTCTCCCAGCCTTTGTTTGTCTGTTGTATGACCCTGACTGAGTCACTTCTCCAGACGGTGCATCTGGGCAGTTTGTGAAGAGTGACACATGTATCCAATGGATGTCTCCAAGCAGTTAGCAGTTGTGTTACACATCAGTTTTCTGAAGTCTGGCACCCTTCAAATGGACACTAATTAGAGTCTCACTACATGTGTGGGCCGCTTAACATCCTTCTGCACAATGTCTGACTGCATTTACATCCGTACTGTACTAAACAGACATAAATACGTTCGGATGTTGTGCAGAAGGATGTTAAGCAAAGATCATTGTAAAGAATATGATGTTTGCTTAACATTCTCATTGTTTAACAGTCTAATGGATAAAACCTATCCCAAACATTAAGAGATGCATACCTGTATATACTATTTGGCAATATGTTTAATGGGTTGCCAGATGCATTTTCAATGAATGTGAGTTTCAAGGGAAGACAAATTTTACTGTTGCTTATGCTAAGTCTGTTTTCACCTTGAGATTGATTTGTTTATTAAATGGCTGTCAGTATTTTTGCAGTAAAATTTGAAATAACTGTTTTAAATTAAATCCAAATCTCTGTGAGCACAGTAAAAGTAAAAAAAAAGTGGTATTCACACTGTCTGGTTTGAACTCTGTTTTATGGTAATTGGGGAGAGACAGGAGAGACAGGAAAGTGATAGGATATTGATGTGGCTGTTTTGGGGGAGAGACCTTGCCCATTACCCTGCCTAGGGCCCCATTTGACCATGATTTAGGTCTGACCGGTGCAGAGCACTGATCATAAAATGATTAACTGCCAGCTCAGCCTGGATTACAGTCACACAGTAAGAACAAAACTTTTCAAGAAAACCACAATATATACAGAAATGGTATAATAATGTGCATGTATCATTACTTAAGCAGTCATACTTTGTATAATGAAAATTAGAGGTAGTGACTGACTGCACACACTTTTAAATGGCTTGTTACAAAATAGTGATGGTGAAGTCACAACAATATAGTCCTAGGAACATGGAGGAAAAACAATGGTCAAGACAAAGGCAGAATAGTTGATGTAGATTCTCAACTTCATTGGAGGTAAAAATCTCGCTTGCAAACGAGATTGTGAAGAACACACACAATACATCCATCACACATACCACTCATCACACACATAGATCTTCTAATGCTGAGGCAGTTAAAAGAATCCTTCCCAAACCTCCTAAGCCATCTAATGGTGACACCTTTCCTCAGCAGTCATTAAAGCACATAGCAAAAGCAACACCAAACACCACACCTAAGCATACACCCAATGGTAGTCAAACAATGAAGCCTGTAAGGGAAGAAAGTACTTAACCTAATACTCTTGTCATTGGGGATTCCATTGTATGATACACAGATGCCCCACTCACCAGGTTAGACAAGAAGATAACTGTTAGTTCCCTATTTAGAGCCAGGATCTGCAATATCATGCACACACTGATGTCACTGCACCCCATGTATATCATAGTCCATGTGAGGGTAAATGAACTTAGATGTATTTCACTGGTGTATATGAAAAGAGACATTATGGATCTCTCTGAATAGCAAAAAAGACTCAGAGACATAGAGGAGCTCTTTGAGCATGTAGCCCAGGCCGGTATGACCCTGACCTTGAGTAGCATCTTACCCTCACCAAGAATGATGCCACAGTATGAAGACAAGATGATCAATTTCAACAATTGGCTTAAGTATTGGTGTCATTCAAAGGGGATCCAATGCCTGTCAGCCTGGGATGACATGCTCGACAAGCCACAGTGCTTCGCTAGGGACGGCTTGCACTTGTCACCACTGGGCTTTCGGATATTGGCAAAGGCTCTTGCCACACCCATAGTGCCTTTTTTAGGCAAGACTCAAAAGACAAACCCACCTCCATAGGTATCACAAGGGATAAGAAACTAAGAGTAATGCTACTCAATGCCAGAATTCTAAACCTCAAGATGCACGCACTCGAAACTCTCCTTAGCATGGAGAACATCGATATCTGTGCAGTAACAGAAACCTGGTTCAAGGCTCCCGAGAGCACCCCAGCACTACCAGGTTATACCTCATACCATGTTTTTCGGCCCCAAAAGCTGGACCGAACCAGAAAAGGAGGGGGAGTATCAATATTCGCCAAAGATACCCACACCTCCAGGTTGGTGGCACAGCACAAAGCATCAGAGACTATCCATGTGCAACTAACAGTGAGTAAAACTGCCTTCCAGTTTATAGCCTGCTACAGACCACCCTTCCAAACCCAGGAACCCCACTCGGCCTTCCTGAGAACACTGGAAAATATGAAGGTCTCTCCAAACACCATTATATTGGGCGACTTCAACTACCCAAACAGACTTGGAGCATTACTCTAGCTCCAACACCCTAGCCCAAAGGTTCCTATAATTTATAAACTCAAATGCTATGGAACAACTTGTTACCACTCCCAGAAGAGGGGAAAACATACTGGACCTGATCATGACCAACATGGGGACTCTATGCTCCAGACCAGAAGTGTATCCCTCACTGCTAAGATCAGACCATAAACTAATCTCACTAGATAATCACATCCCGACCCCAGCCCCTGCCCAGAAAACCACAGAGAAAAACTTCTCTAAAGCAAATTTCACACTCCTCAAAACCGAGGTGGAATCCTTCAAAGCCCCCGGGCCTGTGGAATCCTTTATAAACACATTCTATGAACACCTTCAGGAATGCATGGATCATGCAATCCCAAACAAAACCAAGACCCAATCCTCCAAAGGCAGGCGTCCTGTCTGGTGGACCCCAGCCACAAACAAACTATACAATAGAAGGAGGAAGCTACATGATAGAGCAAAATCCCAAAAAGGGAAGGCATCTCTGATCAGTATTAGCAAAAAACTACGGGCACTCATAAAATCGTCTAAGGCCAGCTTCGAGAGAAAAATTGCACAGGACACTAAGGATAATCACAAGGCTTTCTTTAATTATGTTAGGAACCTGGGTGGGAATTCCCAGATATGCTCAGAATTGGTCCAAAATGACAAAAAATACACCGAACCCACAGACATTGCCAACATCCTAGCTGACAGGTTCAGCGCAAACTTCTCCCCCCCCTTCCCCACCAAAAGGGCACATATCTATCCCAGCAGAGTGCTGCCCCCCTGACATCTC
Source organism: Protopterus annectens (assembly GCF_019279795.1). Lineage (NCBI taxonomy): Eukaryota > Metazoa > Chordata > Ceratodontiformes > Protopteridae > Protopterus > Protopterus annectens. The sequence goes on from NC_056737.1 coordinate 811,299,274, forward strand.
AAATGCTCAGGTAAGAGCCGCCCTCTCCAAAGCAAAAAACACAGCGTCAGTGGGACCAGACGGTGTCCCGGGCTGCGTTCTACATGAACTCCAAGAAGAACTAAACCCAAACATAAAACTACTGTTCAATCTCAGCCTTACTACAGGATATGTACCCAAAGAGTGGCGTACAGCAACAGTGGTCCCTCTCCACAAAGGTGGTGCCTCAACGGATCCTGGAAACTATCGCCCCATAAGCCTGACTAGCTTGGTCTGCAAAGCTATGGACCTCATAAATAAAGATATTGGGGACCTACAGACACTGGATCCTACCCAGTTCGGCTTTGTTAAGAGCAGATCCTGCCTCTTAAACCTGGTCGATTTCTTTGGAACAGTCACCAAGGCCATTGATGAGGGGAAGGTGGTCCACAAAGCCTACCTAGACCTCGCAAAAGCCTTCGATACAATACCCCACTCGGGCATTATAGATAAGCTCACCAGCTTAAATATAATCCCCTATGTCACTAGATGGGTTGCAAACTGGCTCAAGGACAGAACCCACATGGTTAGAATTGCTGGAGCCATGTCAGACTACAAACCAGTTACAAGTGGTGTCCCACAAGGCTCAGTCCTCGGACCTCTCTTGTTCGGTATATATTTCTCGGAGGTACAGGCCAACACGGAAGGACTGTGGCTGACAAAGTTCGCAGATGACTGCAAATTGGGTGCCATAATCAACTCTCCAGCTGACACAAGCATCCTACAAAAGGGCCTCATAGAAACAGACAACTGGTGCCAGAGCCATGGCCTCAAGCTAAATGCCAAAAAATGTATAGTCATCCCCTTCGGCAAAAATAAAGTGCCCACAAATTACCACATAGATGGTAATCCATTAAGTACGGAAGAAGTAATTAGGGACCTGGGGACCCAAGTTGATAGCAATCTCTCATTCGACAACCACGTGGCCAAAGTGGTTAGAAAAACATTTTATATAGCCCACCTAATCATGAAGGGATTCACATCTAGATCAGGGGAGGTCATCGTGCCTCTTTACTCATCCCTCATCAGGCCCATAATTGAGTACAACGCCCCTGTTGGGATGTACCTTACCAGACACCTGCAGCAACTGGAAAGACCCCAAAAGTACCTCACCAAGAGGATGAAAGGGCTCAAACAGATGCCATATGCTTCCTGGTTAAAGAAACTCCAGCTCTACTCAGTGGCATACCGCCTGCTCAGAGGCGATCTGTGCCTGACGTATAAAGCCATGTCCAGCCCGGAATTAATGGGCATGCTGCACCTTAGAAAATCCAAATCCCATTGAGCTACGTGCTCGAGAGACTTGAACCTCAGCACTGAAATAAATAGGACATGCTGGAGGGACAGATTCATAACCCAGAGGCTCCCTTCACTCTGGAATAAAATCCCACTCCAGGTTAGGCAGAGTCCCTCATTGACTCTCTTCAAGAGGAATCTTGATGAGTGGATGGGAGATCATAGATTTACTCCAGGTATCACTTCTGTGTCACTGTTAGACAGAGGCACAGTATACTAACCTCGAAAAAGGGCATAGCAAAATTTATTTAAAATGGGTGGCGAAAGCTAAACACACTCTGGCTAGGCTTGTAAATGCCCTAGGGCAGATAGCCTAGTATGAACCTATGAACCTATGTGTCAAAGACAAGTACAAGCCTTACAATGAACAGCATTCTACCTTCACCAAGGATGATGCCACAATATGCGCAAAAAATGATTGATTTTAATAGTTGGCTTAGTTTCTGGTGTCACTCCAGGGGAATCAAATATAGGTCAGCATGGGAGGACAAAGTTGACAGACCACGTTGCTTTGCCAAGGATGGTCTGCACCTGTCCCTCCTAGGCTTTTGGATATTGGCTAAAACTTTATTCACCCTCTTAGAGCCTTTTTAGCCAATGCCAAAATAACAAACCTACCTACATAGGAGCGTAAACAAAAAAACTCCACACCTTGTAAGCACTCCTCACCCTGTAAACCCTCCTCACTATGGAGAATGCAGACATCTGTGCTGTTACCGAGACTTACTTTAACACCTTAGAAAGTCCTCCAGTAGTGAAAGGTTGCAGTGCCTTCCACACATTTAGATCAATAACAGCATAAACATGGACTAAAGATGGAGGTGTCTTTATCTATGTTAGCAAAGTACAGTTGTGTAGACTTACCATAAATGTAGATGTTCAAGTGTATTCACTGTTGCAGTCATTACATTTGGGTAAACTGCTGGCAGGTTGCCCTCAGTTGGCCTGATTAACAAAGTCTTGGGTCCTGCATCGGTTGCTGTCCCTTCTTTCATGATGTCAGGTCGTCAGGGGTATAAAACATGCAGCCGATGCCATTACATCAGTTTTTCTTGCCCCAGATGTCAGGTGCCCCCAAATGGGGATCAAATATATATATAAATATATATATATATATATATATATATATATATAGATATATATATATATATATATATATATATATAATTTAAAACATGAAAAAAAATGATACCTCCAAACAAAATCAAATACACCAAAAAGGCTTTTAAGCATAGTAAAAGAAAGTAGAGGTATAGTAAGAGAAAAACAGGGGGCTGCAGGTGGGTAACCCGGACTGCAACAGTGAATATACTCGAACATCTACATTTATGGTAAGTGTACACGACTGTACTATGTTCTTCGTGTTTCACTGTTGCAGTCGTTACATTGGGGTAGAATCCCAAAGCTATGGTTGGGAGGATGGATTTATACAGCATTAGGAGCAGCTGTAAGGCCCTGCAGGACATCAGTGGCAAAGCCTGCTCTGGATTTAGAGAAGAGAGCTAAATGGTAATGTTTGGTGAATGTATGAACTGAGCTCCAGGTAGCAGCTTCTAGAATGTCTCTGGTAGGAACCCCTCTGAGAAAGGCTGCAGAAGTAGATGCCGCTCTGGTGGAATGGGATCTGATCCCCTTGGGGACAGGTTTACCATGGTGCATATAGCAAAAACGAATACAATGGCTTATCCATTTGGAAATGGTCTGCTTTGAAATAGCCTTTGCCTCTGTCCCTGCAGCAAATGCCACCAGTAATTGTTCAGATTTTCTTAGAGATTTTGTCCTGTTTAAGTAGAATCTTAGTTGTCTGTGTACATCCAATGAATGCAGCATCCGCTCACCCTTGTTCTGTGGATTTGGGAAGAAAGTTGGCAGATGAATGGTCTGATTAAGGGCCACACTAGATACCATTTTTGGCATAAAGGATGGATTGGTCCTGAGAGCCACCCTGTCAGGGTAAAAAGTAATGAAAGGCTCCACTGCCATGAGAGCCTGTAGCTCTGAAATTCTTCTAGCTGAAGTGATTGCTAAAAGAAAAGCTGTTTTCCAAGAGAGAAATTTTAGGTCTGCAGTAGCAGTGGCTCAAAAGGAGGTAGAGTGAGTTTTTCCAAAACATAACTGAGGTTCTATGCAGGAGTTGGTGCTCTCCTGCGAGGTCATACATTTCTGGCCCCTCTGAGGTACTGCTTTAGCAGTGGATGAGAAAAGAGGGGAGGCTGTGTGTTGTAATGAGCTGAAATGGCAGAGGCATGGATTTTTATGGAAGAAAAAGATAGGCCCTTGTGAAGCATCTCAGTTAAGTATTGCAGAATTAAAGGAATATTGGGCAATGCTGTGCTTATTCCTTGTGCTTGGGTCCAGGCACAGAATCTTTTCCATTTGTCAGCATAAGATTTTCTAGTACTAGGCCTTCTAGCCTCCAAAATGACATCCATCATCGGTTTGCTGAGAGATGCAATTGGTGAAGTTAGCTGAGTAGCCATGCTGCAAGATTCAAAGTTTGGAGCTGAGTGTGCAGAATTTGATTGTTCTGCTGAGACAGTAGGTGAGGTGTCCGTGGCAGGTACCACGGAGGAAGGTGCGACATATTGCACAGGAGCAGGTGCCAGTGTTGGCGAGGCCAGTCTGGAGCAATCAGAATCATTTTTGGTTTTTCCTGTCTGACTTTTAGTAAGACCTTGAAGAGCAGAGGCAGAGGGAGAAAGGCATAGACTGATAGGTTTTTCCAGCTGAAGGATAGAGCATCCACTTTCCAAGATTTTTGTGATGAATTCTTGTGCAGAATTTGTCCAACTGATACTTTTGGGGTGAGGCAAAAAGATCTATGTCTGGACTCCCCCATTTGCGTGTCAACATGCTGAAGATTTCTGGATCCAGTTTCCATTCGTGTGGGTCCATAAGATTTTTTCTTAGTTCGTCTGCCAGAGTATTTTGCTTTCCTGGCAGGAATTGAGCTTGTAGATGTATTTGGTAAGTCAAGACCGTGTTCCACAATGCCATGGCTAGTTAGCAAAGGGGGTAGGAATGTGTACCCCCCTGCTTGTTTATGTACCACATCACTGTGATGTTGTCTGTCTTTATCAGTAGTTGTCCTGGATGAAGGTAGTCCTTGAAGGCCATCAGAGCATTCTGTACAGCTAGCATCTCTTTCTGGTTGATATATAGGTGCATTTGATTTGGGCTCCATTGGCCCTGAATGCATCTCTGGTGCATAGTCTGATGCGTCTGTAGTCAGGGTTTGGGCGGCACAGGGTTGAATGAATAACAGTCCCTTGTTTTGGTGGCAGGCTTCTGCCCACCATAGGAACTCTAGCTGCATGCAAGGAATGATAGGAATCATTGTTTCCTGGCTGTGGCAATGTTGACTCCATAAGCTTTTTAGGTACCATTGAAGTTTCCTCATATGCAGTCTTGCATATGGAATTATTAGAATGCAGGAGGCCATGAACCCCAAGGCCTGCAGAATCTGTCTTGCAGATAGCTGGGTTTTTGTGGCCACCTGTTTGAAGTAAGTCATCAATTGAATTTGTTTTTCTGGTGTAAGGTAAGTCATCTGGGCAGTTGTATTCAAGCTTGCACCCAGGAATGTAATTATTTGAGAGGGTACAAGTTGTGATTTCTTTTCGTTTATGGTGTACCCTAGACAAGTTAGAAGCCTTTTTACAAACGCCAGATGTTTTGGAAGAGCGTCCTTGCTTTCTGCCTGAATTAGACAATCGTCCAGGTATGGATAAATTTGAATATTTCTTTGCTTGCAAAATGCAATTACTGGTGCCAGGCACTTTGTGAAGACCCTGGGTGCAGTAGATAAGCCAAAGGGCAGTGCAGAGAACTGGTAATGCAAATAGCCTGCTTTGAAGCGGAGGTATCTTCTGCAAGATTCCCTGATTGGGATATGCAGGTATGCCTCTTTTAAGTCTAGAGTTACCAACCAGGCATCCTTGCCTAGCATAGGTAGTAACTGTTGAAGAGCCAGCATCTTGAATTTTGGAATGTCCAGAAATGTGTTTAGAATGGATAAGTCCAGAATTGGACACCATGATTTGTCCTTTCTGGGTACTAGGGAATGTCTTGAATAGAAACCTTGTCCCTTTTCCTTTTCTGGGACTGGTTGAATAGCCCCCATATCCATGAGGGACATAACTTGTTTCTGGGCCTCTGCCCACTGATTTGGAGGCAGGTCTGGCCATCCATTTGGAATTGGCAATGTCTGGAAATGAAATCTGTATCCCTGGGATACTATGTTTAAAACCCATTTGTCCTAGGTAATCAAATGCCAGTTTTGTACATGAAGTGCCAGTTTTCCCCCGAAAGGGGTGGCCAAAAGATAAGTGCTATGAGATGGCAGTGGAAAGTCATTGAGACTGCTTACCATAGGAAGGTGCCTTGTTACTTCCAGATTTGGAGGTGGAGGCACCCCATTGCTTTGTTCTATAAGTTCCTTGTGACTGAAATCTGGAGCCTTTGGAATGTCTGGGTTTGACCTGAGTGGCTCTGGTGGGTACTGGAAAGGACCAGTTCTAAGCAGGCCAGTGCCTACTGAACCTGGGTGGCTGCACTTGTAGGAAATTGTTTACAGTTTGCATAGATTTAGCTTTATCTTCCATGTTTTTCAAAGCTTCTTCTGCCTTATTACCAAATAGACTGTTCTGTTGTAAAGGAGCATCCAACAATTTTGCTTTAACATGGTCAGGAAGATTTTGCTCTTTGAGCCAAGCATGCCTTCTTATCACAGATCCAGTTACAGTAGCCCTGCAAGAGGCCTCCAAGGAATCAAAACCACATTGCAAAGTATGTTTTCCAACTTGTTCAGCTGAATGCAATAAATCCTGCAACTCTTTATTTTCCACACAGTCAGAAATCAACATCATTTTCTGTTTAAGTGAACCCATGACATGCTGTTGATATTTAAGCATATGAAATTGACAGTTTAAAGCCCTGATTGCCAAGGTTGCAGACGTGTAAACCTTCTTACCCCATCTATCCAGCGCCTTGGAGTCTCTATCAGAAGGTGTAGGATTTTTAGCAATAGAGGCCTTAATGCTGTTGGGACCCTGAGAAATGGTTTCAGGGTCAGCAGTAGGGTTTTTAAAAAGGAATTTGTGGGAGTCTGGGACCCTGTAATATCTGTCTGGCTTACTAGGAACTGGTGGCAGGGAATCGGAAGCCATACTGGATTCTGAGAAAACATCATCAACAATGTCTAGAACAGGAGGTATAGCCAAAGGCCTATGCTGCGGAAGAAGGAGGAAATCCCTTAGTCTCTTTTTAGATTCTGAGAAATCCTGACTCTCCCAGTGAAAGTGTTCCCTTAAGGTATGCAAAGTTTCTCCAAAAGAAAAATCCTCAGGAGGAGAAGCAGAAGGGATGGAATCTTCTGCATCAGAGTCCTCATAAGTGGGAATAGATAATTCCTGATCAGAAGAGGAATCAGAAGAAATGGAAACCTGATCTGAAGATTCATAGTCAGTGCCTTGCCTAGGCCTCTTATTAGGAGGGGGGTGGGTACCCTTGATCAAGGTAATTAAATTCTCAGCCATTTTGAGCATTTGTTTTTTAGGCATTGGGGCCTGAACACATGGCCCAAGCATCATTTTTTAGGCATAGAAATAGTTTTTGGCCTTAGTTTTGAAGATGGCGTCGGTTTAATGTGCAAATCTTTAGGCCTGAAATCACCCTCAGAAGCCGATGCCTACTCAGCGGCTCCAGACCCATCTAAGGTAGAGACATCAGCGGGTTCAATACTTAAAGTATCTCGCAGCATACTGGACTCTGAATGGGTCTCAGTAGAGGCCTGAGAATCAAAGTAGGGGGGATCAGGGGCTGCAAAAGCGCCTCACTGAGTACTGGCAAACTGGCGATTGGCTTAGGAGAAGCTTCGTCGTCGGTTTTGGACCTCGACGGTCCATCTCTGTCTTTTTCTTTGCGTTTTTTAGATATTCCGGTAGTCGGATTGCTAACCGACGACATTTCTGGATAGTTAAATCTGGTGCCAAAATATTTAGAAGCAAAAATATACCGACGTTTAATAGTGTGTCAATTACATTTAGCACAAAACTGACAGCAAGGCACGTTGTGGTCAGGGTCTAGGTAAGGAATACAGTACAAATGAAAATCCTTATGAGGTATTTGCTTCCCACAAGTAATACAATTATTAACTTTTACTGACATTGGTAAGGAGCAACAAAAAGCTTCCCTAAAGGGGTACTTAGCTTTATTGAAGACTTCGGTTCTGAAACTCAAAAACAAAAATTTCAGGAGTTGGCCGATCAGCACTTGCGAACTGCTTCTGCTTCATGCACCACGCGGCAAGAAAGACTGATGTAATGGTGTCGGCTGCATGTTTTATACCCCTGACGACCTGATGTCATGAAGGAAGGGACAGCAACCGACGCAGGACCCAAGACTTTGTTAATCAGGCTGACTGAAGGCAACCTGCCAGCAGATTACCCAAATGTAATGATTGCAACAGTGAAACACGAAGAACATCAAGTATACCTCCATGTTGGTTGAACAGGATGATGCCATGGAGTTCGTCCACGTGCAGGTCACCTTAGACAAAGTCCCTTCCCATATCCTAGCTAGCTGTAGGTCACCATCTATGCTGCAGGAGTCTCACAAGCCTTACCTAGACCTAGTAGAACTCATCATCTAAATGAAATACTGACTTTACCTACTCTTCTACAGCCTGAGAAACATACAGTGTCTCAAACTCGCAGGCACAGTGCTTCCCAGACTTTACTGACACGAACACCCTAGACCAGATAGTGTGTACTCCAACCAGAGGATCAAATATATTTGATCTAGAACTCACGAACATGGTAGAGCATGGCACTCCCACCACCTAAGGCCATGTACTCTCTAGTGAGGTCAGATCCCAAAGCTGTCTCCTATGAAATAAAAATCAACTCGGAAAACCCAACTAAACCTGTAACAGGAACATGTTATACTACAATCCTATTCATTTTTTCAAAATTCATAGCTCCCCCTAACCAAGATACCACGCTACCTGTACAGAATTATTCACATTAACCCTGTACAAATGTGCAAATGGCTGCACAGAGGTTGCCATACCTACCAGAAGTAAGCTCAAAACAAAACACATAAGTGAATCCTTGCCTCAACAGGGTATATAACAAAAGAGAGAAAGTCATGGCCAAAATCAGAAAGATCAACTTCTATAAAGAAAAGAGCTTTCTGATTCAACTAAACAAGAATCTAAGATTATTAATTAAGCCTCACAATGCCAATTGTGTAGTCAGGATAGCCTCATAGGCTAAGGACAGTTATAAGGCCTTCTTCAGCTATGTCCAGAACCTTAAATTAACACACCGCAGTGTGCTGAACTTGTAGTTAATGGCACCAGCTTCACTGATCTGCGAGGCATAGTGGCTGCTTAATTCCACTCACCCTGGCTATACCCTGTGGAATCCCTACTAGCATACTCCCCCCTACTAGTAGCAGGGATCAGGTTCTGGCAGAGTTTGCTAAGGCCAAAAACACTGCCACATTCGGCCCTGTCAGTATCCCATGTTATCTCCTGAATAGTCTAAAACATGACCTTTCAGGACCACTTGAGGCACTCTTCATCTACAGCCTCAAAACAGGTTATGTACCAAGTGAGTTGAAGACCACAACAGTCATCCCTCTTCATAATGATGGACCACAACTGATGCCAGGAACTACAGACCCATCTGTTTGACAAGTCTAATATGCAAATCCATGAAAATATTATCATGGAAATGAACAACAAGTGCACTGGCAACCTACAGGCAATGTACACATCCCAGTTTGGCTTTGTTAAGGGAAGGTTGCGACTACTTAACCTGGTTGATTTCTTCTAGAAGGTCACCAAGGCAATGGATGAGGTTAAAACAGTGCATACCACGAACAGTGACTTGGCCAAGGCATTCAATACAATACCCAACTCAGACATTGTTGATGATCTCTCCGAACTTGGCATAAATCCCCACATAACGTGCTGGATTGCTGGCTGGCTCACTGATAGGACTCTAGAAGTTAGGATTTTTGCGACCACTTCCACTAAGAGACCGGTCACCAGCAGAGTACCTCAGGGTTCCCTGATGGTCCCACTCCTGTTTGGCATTTGCTTTTCAGAAGTCAAGGCTAATGTCAAAGGCCTTTGGCTCACCAAGTTTGCAGATTACTGTAAATTGGGACTTATCATGGATTTTCTCCATGGCACAAACGTCTCACAGGAGGGTCTCGCACACACAAATGACTGGTACCAAAGCCAAGGTTTAAAACTCAATGCCAAGAAATGCGTTATAATTCTCTTTGGGAAATTGTTCACCCAAGTTAATTACTCCATCAGTAAAACACCCCTAAGAGTTGATCCAGTAGTCAGAGATCTGAGAAAATATGTAGACAGTAATCTGGCCTTCAAACAACATGTAGAAAAGATAGTAAGAAAATCTTTCTATGTTGCCCAACTTATAGGTAAGGATATGACATGCAGATCCAAGGAAATTGTAGTACTACTCTACATGGCCCTTATCAGACCCATCATTGAGTATAATGTCACCTTTGGCACATACCTAGCCATACACTTGCAACAGTTGGAATGCCCACAAAGGTTCTTCACCAGAAGAATCCATGGCATGAATACCCTGTCCAACAAAGATTGCCTAAAGGCCCTTTCTGTATTCAGTATCCTACTGACTCCTGAGATGGGATGTATGCCCTGCTTATAAAGTATTCTCAGATCCAGCCCTGATAGATCTTTTGCACATACAAAAAACAAACTGCACTGGAAACACTAGATCCAAGGATTTGAACTTCACTAGTGACATAAACAGCACATGCTAGTGGGACATATATGGGACTCAAAGGTTCCTCGTGTTGTGGAACACCCTATTCAAATGAAATCTTGACAATTGGATGGGAAATTGCTGAGGTTCTTCGTGTTTCACTGTTGCAGTCATTACATTTGAGTAATCTGCTGGCAGGTTGCCCTCAGTCTGCTTGATTAACAAAGTCTTGGGTCCTGCGTCGGTTGCTGTCCCTTCTTCCATGATGTCAAGTCGTCAGGGGTATAAAACATGCAGCCGACGCCATTACATCAGTCTTTCTTGCCACATGGTGCCCGAAGCAGAAGCAGTTTGCAAGTACCGGTCGGCCGACACCTGAAATTTTCGTTTTCGAGTTTCAGAACCGAAGTCTTCAACTAAAAGCTAAGTACCCCATTGGGGAAACTTTTTCTTGCTCCTTACCGATGTCAGTAAAAGTTAATAATTGCATACTTGTGGGAAGCAAATACCTCATAAGAATTTTCATTTGTACTGCATCCCTTGCCTAGGCCCTGATCATAACTTACCTTGTCGGTTTTGTGCTAGATTTAATCAACGCACTATTAAACGTCTGTACATTTTTGCTTCTAAATATTTTGGCTCACGATTTAACTATCCAGAAATGACGTCGGTTAGCAATCTGACTACTGGAATACCTAAAAAACGCAAAGAAAAAGACAGAGACAGACCTTAGAGGTCCAAAACTGATGACGACGCTTCTCCTAAGCCAGTCACTTGTTCGCCGGTACTCAGTGAGGCGCTTTCGCAGCCCCTGACGCCTGCTACTTTTGATTCGCAGGCCTCTACTGAGACCCATTCATATGCCGCGAGATGCTTTAAGTATTGAAACCGCAGATGTCTTTACCTTAGATGGGTCCGGAGCCACTGTGCAGGCACCGGCTTCTTAGGGTGTTTTCAGGCCTAAAGATTTGTATATTAAACCAATGCCATCTTCAAAACTAAGGCCAAAATCTACTTCTATGTCTAAAAAATGACGCTTCGGCCACGTGTGCAGGCCCCTTTGCCTAAAAAGCAAATGATCAAAATGGCTGAAATTTTAATTACCTTGATCAGGGGTAGCCAACCCCCTCCTGCTAAGAGGCTTAGGCAAGACATTGATTATGAATCTTCTGATCTGGATTCTATTTCTTCTGATTCTTATACTAAACAGGATTTATCTATACCTACTTATGAGGACTGTGATGCAGAAGATTCCATTCCTTCTGCTTCTCCCCCTGAGGATTTCACTTTTGGAGAAACTTTACTTACCTTAAGGGAACATTTCCACTGAGAAAGTCAGGATTTCTCTGAATCTAAAAAGAGACTCAGGGATTTTCTTCTTCTTCCTCAACATAGGCCTTTGGCTATAGCTCCAGTCCTAGACATTGTTGATGATGTTTTTTCAGAATCTAGTATGATTCCTGATTCTCTGCCTCCAGCTCCTAGTAAGCCAGACAGATACTACAGGGTTCCTGACTCCCACAAATTCCTTTTCAAAAATCCTACTGCTGATCCTGAAACCATTTCTCAGGGTCCCAAGGGCATTAGGGCCTCTACTGCTAAAAATCCCACCCCTTCTGATAGAGATTCCAGGGCGCTGGATAGATGGGTAAGAAGGTTTACACGTCTGCAACCCTGGCAATCAGGGCTTTAAACTGTCAATTTCATATGCTTAAATATCAGCAGCATATCATGGGACTACTTAAACAGTAAATGATGTTAATCTCTGACTGTGTGGAAAATAAAGATTTGCAGGATTTATTACATTCAGCTGAACAAGTTGGAAAACATACTTTGCAATGTGGTTTTGATTCCTTGGAGGCCTCTAGCAGGGCTGCTGTAACTGGATCTGTGCTAAGAAGGCATGCTTGGCTCAAAGAGCAAACTCTGCCTGACCATGTTAAAGCAAAATTGTTGGATGCTCCTTTACAACAGGACTGTCTCTTTGGTAATAAGGCTGAAGAAGTGTTAAAAAAGATGGACGGTAAAGCTAAATCTATGCAAACTGTGAAAGATTTCTTACAAGTGTAATCTCCAAGATTTAGTAGGCACTGGCCTACTAAGAACTGGTCCTTTCTAGTCCCTTCAAGAGCCGCTCAAGTGAAATCCAGACATTCCAAAGGCTCCAGGTTTCTGTCACAAGGAACTTTTAGAACAAAACAATGAGGTGCCTCCTCCTCCAAATCTGGAAACAACAAGGCACCTCCCTATGGTAAACAGTCTCAATGACTTCCCTCTACAATCACCAAGCTCTTACCTTTTAGCCACCCCTATGGGGGGAAAACTGGCACTTCATGCATGAAACAGGCAACGTATTACCCAGAACAAATAGGTTTTAAATATAGTATCCCAGGGATACAGATTTCATTTCCACACGTTGTCAATCCCAAACGGATGGCCAGATCTGCCCCCAAATCAGTGGGCAGAGGCCCAGAAACAAGTTATGTTCCTCATGAACATGGGGACTATTCAACCAGTACCAGAAGAGGAAAATGGACAAGGTTTCTATTCAAGACTTTTCCTGGTACCCAGAAAAGACAAATCATGGCATCCAATTCTGGACTTATCCACTCTAAACACATTTCTGGACATTCCAAAATTCAAGATGCTGACTCTTCAACAATTACTACCTATGCTAGGCAAAGATGCCTGGTTGGTAATTCTAGACTTAAAAGAGGCTTACCTGCATATCCCAATCAGGGAATCTTGCAGAACATACCTCCGCTTCATAGCCGACTACTTGCATTACCAGATCTCTGCACTGCCCTTTGGCTTATCTACTGTGCCCAGGGTCTTCAGAAAGTGCTTGGCTCCAGTAAGTGCATTTTGCAGGCAAAGAAATATTCAAATATATCCATACCTGGACAATTGTCTAATTCAGGCAGAAAACGAGGACATTCTTCTAAAGCATCTGGTGTTTGTAAAAGGAGTTCTAACTTGTCTAGGGTACACCATAAATGAAAAGAAATTACAACTGGTACCCTCTCAAAACATTACATTCCTGGGTGCAAGCTTGAATACAACTGCCCAGATGACTTACCTTACACCAGAAAAGTAAATTCAATTGGTGACTTACTTCAAACAGGTGGCCACAAAAACCCTGCTATCTGCAAGACAAATTCTGCAAGCCTTGGGGTTCATAGCCTCCTGCATTCTTCTAATTCCCTATGCAAGACTGCATATGAAGAAACTTCAGTAGTACTTAAAAAGTTTATGGAGTCAACATTGTCACAGCCTGGAAACAATGATTCCTATCATACCTTGCCTGCAACTAAAGTTCCTGTGGTGGGCAGAGGCTTGCCACCAAAGCAAGGGACTGCCATTCACTCCACCCCTACCGCCCAAACTCTAACTACAGACGCATCAGACTATGCTTGGGGGGGGGGGGCTCATCTGGCAGGAAAGTGCATTCAGGGCAAATGGAGCCCAAATCAAATGCACCTACATATCAATCAGAAAGAGATGCTAGCTGTACAGAATGCACTGACAGCCTTCAAGGACTACCTTCATCCAGGACAACTAATGATAAAGACAGACAACACCACAGTTATGTGGTACATAAAGAAACGGGGGGGGGTACACATTCCTACCCCCTTTGCAAACTAGCCATGGCATTGTGGAACAAGGCCTTGACATACCAAATACAACTACAAGCTCAATTCCTGCCAGGAAAGCTAAATACTCTGGCAGACGAACTAAGCAGAAATGTTATGGACCCACATGAATGGAAACTGGAACCACAAGTTTTCAGAATGTTGACACACAAGTGGGGGAGTCGAGGCATAGATCTTTTTGCCTCACCCCAGTACTATCAGTTGGATAAATTCTGCACAAGAATTCATCACAAAAAAGCTTGGAAAGTGGATGCTCTATCATTCAGCTGGAAAAACTTATCAGTCTATGCTTTTCCCCCTCTGCCTCTTCTCTCCAAGTTCTATTAAAAGTCAGACAGGACAAACCAAAAATGATTCTGATTGCTCCAGACGGACCTCGCCAACACTGATACCCACTCCTGCGCAATGTGTCACACCTTCCTCCGTGGCATCTGCCTCAGACACCTTACCTACTGTCTTGCAGCATGGCTAATCAACTAATTTCACCCTTGGCATCCCTCAGCAAACCTGTGATGGATGTCATTTTGGAGGCTAGAAGGCCTAGTACTAGAAAATGTTATGCTGACAAATGGAAATGATTCTGTGCCTGAAACCAATCATAAGGAATTAGCACAGCAATGTACAATATTCCTCAGATTCTGCAATATTTAACTGAGATGCTTCACAAGGGGCTATCTTTTTCTTCCATAAAAATCCATGCCTCAGCCATTTCATCTCATTACAACACAGAACCTCCCCTCTTCTCTCATCCTTTGCTACAGCAGTATCTCAGAGGGGCCAGAAATTTAAGACCTCCCAGGAGAGCGCCATCTCCTGCATGGGACCTCAGTTTTGTTTTGGAAAATCTCACTCTCATCCTTTTGAGCCAGCTCCTACTACGGACCTAAAATTTCTCTCCTGGAAAACAGCTTTCCTATTAGCAGTCACTTCAGCTAGAAGGATTTCAGAATTACAGGCCCTTATGGCAGTGGAGCCTTTCATTATTTTTCATTTGGACAGGGTGGCTCTCAGGACCAATACATCTTTCATGCCTAAGGTGTTTCCAGTGTGGCTCTTAATAAGACCATTCATCTGCCAACATTCTTTCCCAATCCACAGAACAAGGGTGAGCGGATTCTGCATTCATTGGGTGTACACAGACAACTTAGATTCTACTTAAACAGGACAAAATCTCTAAGAAAATATGAACAACTATTGGTGGCATTTGCTGCAGGGCCAGAGGGAAAGGCTATTTCAAAGCAGGCCATTTCCAAATGGATAAGCCATTTTATTCGTTTTTGCTACATGCACCATGGTAAATCTATCCCCAAGGGGATCAGATCACATTCCACCAGGGCTGCATCTACTTCTGCAGCCTTTCTCAGAGGGGTTCCTACCAGAGACATTAGACCAGAGACATTCTAGAAGCTGCTACCTGGAGCTCAGTTCATACATTCACCAAACATTACCGTTTACCTCTGTTCTCTAAATCCAGAGCTGGCTTTGCCACTGCTGTCCTGCAGGGCCTTATAGCTGCTCCTAATGCTGTATAAATCCATCCACCCAACTGTAGCTTTGGGATTCTACCCAAATGTAATGACTGCAACAGTGAAACACGAAGAACATAGTACAGTTGTGTACACTTACCATAAATGTAGATGTTCGAGTGTATTCACTGTTACAGTCCTGGTTACCCACCCTCCAGCCATATTTTATATATATATATATATATATATATATATATATATATATATATATATATATATTTTTTTGTTTGCGCGGGGTTTGGGGGCACCTGACATCTGGGGCAAGAAAAACTGATGTAATGGCGTTGGCTGCATGTTTTATACCCCTGACGACTTGACATCACGGAAGAAGGGACAGCAACCGACGCAGGACCCAAGACTTTGTTAATCAGGCAGACTGAGGGCAACCTGCCAGCAGATTACCCAACTGTAATGACTGCAACAGTGAATACACTCGAACATCTACATTTATGGTAAGTGTACACAACTGTACTATTCACTCCCTGTGTGGCTCCCATGTCTATGATGGTCAGAGGCCGTCAGCAAGTATAATGTTCTCCAATTAACATTCCACCCCCCCCCCCACACACACACACACAAAGTCCACAAGCTACCTCCTTACTAACATGCCCCCCCCTCAATAGATACCCAAAGTACTCAGACGAAATTGGTTTGGGGTGCATGGCTAGGTTTATAAAAGCCCTAGTTGTCATTAGCCTAGTAATGACTTCTGAATCTATGTAATGTCTGCAACATGAACTTACAACAGTCTAAGTGCCTTGCTACATTATGCAGGCAGTAAAACTGATTGCAGTGTTCACTTTCATTATTTCTGGAATTTTTATCCAGTGCAGATGACTTACCTAAGAATAACTTGATAAGAGTTGTCATGACAAACATTTTATCATTTGCATTTTTCTGGATGGCCTTTGTTCATTTTCCTGGAAGGTATTTTTTATTTCTCTTCCAGTAATCATTTTATTTCTGTAGAACATATCTGAAAACATATTCTCTATAGAATGTAATTAATATTTTGCACAGAAACTTAGTTTGCAGAACACATCTGATGGGCAGCTGATGAGCATTTTTTCCAGCAGAAGTATGAACAGTTTCAAACAGCAGTCAGTCACATGACAACTGCTTTCTTGCTTGCTGAAGACGGTCGTTACATGATAAGAAATGAAGCATCAGAAATACTATCTTTCTTACAGTTTTCTTATTTTTAATAAAGAAAAACACCACACATGCAGTTCTGGAACATTTAGAATTGTAATTTACATTTCTGATGACTTCATGGGGACCTATAAAGATGACTTTAAACTCGTTATATATAAACTTTGAGCTATATTAACACTGCCTGTTCTTAGTGTCTCAAATTCAGATATTTATGAGTCATTTATGGAAAATAAACTGTGATACCCAGAAGTGTAAATGATGTATACTTCTGTAAATTTGGTTGACCTATAGAAACGGCAGCTACACATGGTATGAAACGGCTCATCTGCTTGCAGGAAACAAGGCTGAGCTGCTAATGCACAACTTGCAAGGGATTATAAATAGCAAAAGTTAATACAGTTTGTTGAGTAGTATGTTATTATAGAAAATAAACTAGAGTTGAATTTTCTTTTGCTGAGATAGTTTAAAAATCACTTCTCCATTTTTAGAAATAGAGCGCCTTGACTGAAATGTTAAACAAAGAAAAATATTATGTGACTTCTGCTCAATATATACTTTGTAGAGTTCCCTCAGTTTTCATTTGATCATACAGAAATTAACTTCATTTTTTGTAGAGGATATTGTGTAACTGCAGCACCATTTTGGGGGTGTTATAAAGTCATGACTGCAGGTTTTTTTTCCATCTTCTCTGATGACTAAACACTACCTTTTCCATTATATTCTTAACACAGTGACTGTTTTTAGAAATAGCCAACACAAAATAGTTATTTTGGATACGACTTATTACTTATCACCTTGTTCTAATCTATACATAATGCTTAAGAATAGCACAGAGATGGTGTGACAGGCCAGAATTACCGTTTGCTTCAGGTTTAAGAGAAGGAAATTGTGTATTTATTGTTTTTGTCTCCGTTTTGCCCAAGTTAGTTGACAGACGTGCATTCTTTTAGTTAGTACATCACCCTTACTTTTTCTACAGCATCACATTTCAGACAAAAGGCAGGCCACATTTTGCATTCTGTGGAAGTCTTTAGGAATTGATATGACAAGGCTTCTGCAGTTTGAGAGTGCAAGACTTATAGGCTCCATAAAGTGTTTTTTAGGTTTGTGGCAAAATTCTGTTCTGTTGGTTAAAGTATGACATGTCATGATGTCACAGATGACATTATATTCAAATCACATAAGACGAGTACTTAAACTGTAGAGTGACTGCAAAATGTAATTGAAATGAAATCCGTTGAGTTTCTCACTACTATGTAAGCTTCTGTGCCTTCAGACTCATAAAATTATGAGGGCATTTCCACTTGATCAGACCTACATGCACACGTGTGTGTGTGTGCGTGTGTGTGTGCGTGTGTGTGTGTGTGTGTGCATACGAAATGGGATTGATGCATAAGCCTATATGTATATACTCACACACAGTGTGTCTGTATTTGTGTGTGTCCATGTTTTCAGTTCATTTCATGACCAACTGTTTTCACTGGAGAAAAACAAAACTGTGATATAATTGGTCTAAAGCTCATTTCATTGAAATTGCATTTCATCAAAATACATTTCATTGGAAAGTATATAATAGTAAAGAAAATATACTGCTGGTGTGGTTTTGGAGTATGTGAATTACAATGCAGTTTAGTGTTGATCAGTATTTGTACCTTGCTAATGCCCTCTGTTATTATGTACCACCATCTCTAGAAGTTTATGTACACGTGCCAGCCGTGGTTCAGTGTGTGAGGAGCATTCTGTTTTCTCTGCAGCTGTGTGACTGTGGAGTTAGTGTAATTTATGTTAGTGGGGATGCAGGGTGACTTGCCACCCTGCAAAAAAACAAACGTTTGAAGGTATATTAAGTGTATATGAAGTTTACTGTCATTTATGTTTCAATGAAATGTGGGACACCTCATTCTAATGTCATCTTTAGGAAAATTTGCCAACTGTCATGTTCTCCCATGTTTCAGTAATTCGTTGGTAACATATGTATTCAGGAACTTGTACTTCATGAATTTCAAAGGTGGACTTCTCCTGAAAATGTACCACAAACAAGCAGGATAGTTTGTATATCTAAATATACACATATCCATGCATACATGCATACATTTATTTATTTATTTGACTTCAGTTAGCCAGTTGGGTACAGTGATCCTTTTCATCCATAAGCTAAACCAAAGAGAGTTAAAGATGACATGTATTATTTAAGCAATAACCCACGCCTGGGTGTGGGTAATGCTGGATTTACCCGCGGTTGGTGTGGTTTGGTCACGAGGGTGAAGCCCGTGTGGCCAAACAAAGACAACCGTGGGTAAATCCAGCATTACCCACACCCAGAAGTGGGTTATTGCTATTATACAATAACATTATTTAAGAAAAAAGTACTTACTTTTCTTAAATAATGGCATTGTATAATGCCTCTGTGCTGCCCTTCCGCAGCTGTCTGGTATTCTGCGACAGTTCTGATGTACTGAGCATGCGTATGCTTACGCATTGTATCAGAGCTGTGGGTGGAAGCAATGGAGAAAGCAAGATCTCCATTGCTTTTTACAAAGTGTCTCGCTATGTTAAAGGACTTTAACATAGAGAGACAGCTTTAAAAAAAGCAACGGAGTCTTTGATTTACAAAGCGTGCACGTTTTGAAATATTAATGGGGGGTCGTTGTATAAAACAAGTTAGAAAATGGGTAGAACATCAGATGAATATGTTCTCCAACAGGGTATTACTGTACAAGGAGAACTCAACAGAAACAACTCTAAGGCTTCAAGGAAGCATATTAAGCCACTGTTATGCACATACAGAAGAAAAAAACAAACCTCTTCTGGTTTGCTTATGCTTGCAAAATATAGGTCTTTAGGTATCTTCAGAAAATAAATACATAGAAAGAAAAAAAACACAATAAAACTCAAGTAACTGCAACAGCAATTAAAAGAACCTGCTGCTTTACTTAATCTCTCACTAACTGTAGCTCTTAAAATGCCGTATTTAGCCAGCATGGGATAAGTACATAAATGAATAAAGCAAATCTAAGACAGTTAACCACAACAGCGGTTAAAAGAATGTTTGCAATTTGAGGGGAGTTTGCATATATTTTTTCATTCATTTGATTACCATAAGACATCTAAAGTGTGCACAGTCAAGAAAGTGGCTGTAATAGCTGACAACATTTCTGAACATTGTGATTCTGCATGTGTGTGTGTGTGTGTGTGTGTGTGTGTGTGTGTGTAGTGCTTATGTATATGTTCTTCTGAATTTCTGTATATGATTGAGAGGCTGTCTCACTGCACCTGTGTGTGTGTGTGTGTGTGTGTGTGTGTGTGTGTGTATGTATACATATACATATATATATATGTGTGTGTGTGTGTGTGTGTGTGTGTGTGTACACACACACACACATATATATATATATATATATATATATATATATATATATATATATATATATATATATATTATTAAAACCTTACATAACATTTTTTGGCTATAATGTATATCCTCCAACAAACAATTGCATATCTACAGCAACTCTGAAACATTAGACAGAAGAAAGTACAGTTGTGTAAAATCTTACCTTAACAGTAGGTGTCCTTCTCTTCACTGTTGCAGTATTCTAAACAGAAGGGATCTCCCAGCCAGGGCAGCCCAGTGCTTGGCCAGTATACCAAAGACTAATGATCTTGTATGCACCATAGGTCACAGTTATTCTCTCCGCACATCACGTAGGGCATAAAAGGGATGTACAGATGCAGCTGCACAGAACTTGATTTCCCCAGAAGAGAACAGTCCCCATAAGACAAAGGAGTCCATCCACATCTAGAAGAAAAAAAATATGAAAGAAAAAGGGGGAACACTCAGTCAGAAGGGAATCTAAAACAAACAAACTGAAAAAAATGTAAAAGAAAAAGGGAAACCCTCAGCCAGAAGGGAATCTAAAACAAACAAAAAAAAAAAAAACAGAACAAGCAAGAGGGGATTGGAGGAAGGGAGCGAATACTGCAGTATTGAAGAGGAGAGAATCTACTGTTATGGTGATATTATACACAACTATACTATGTCCTTCTGTATAAATGTTGCAGTATTCTTTACTATAGGTGGAGTATAAATCTCAAGAAACAGAATGGGCGGTGGAAGGCTGGGAAAGCCCTCAATAAACCCATACAAACTATCTCTAGCAAAACCTGCTCTGGCTGTAGAAACCATATCCAGCTTATAATGCTTAGTAAAGGTATGCATTAAAGACCAAGTAGCAGCTTTATGGATGGAATTGGGATCCATTCCTTGAAGAAGGCACCGGAAGAGGTGACAGAAATAGACAGAGATTTGCCATAAAAAGTATGTTGTTGTTTCTTTCGGCTTTTCCCGGTTAGGGGTCACCACAGTGGAACTCCGGTCCGCTAATGATTAGTAGTTGATTTTTACATGCCAAGTTACCAGCCCTGACGCACAACCTTCAATGAAGGTACGCACATTCATACATGTCTCCATGCAGAAGACGCTCTAGCTGAGAATCGAACTGGACAGCATCTTACTGTGAGGCGACAAGTATAATAAAATGAAATGGTCTAAGATATCCAGAGGAGATGGTTTGCTTAGAAACAATCAAACCCAATGTCCTTGAATGAAAGGAGAAAAAAAGCTGATCAGACTTATGAATGGTCTTAGTTGCATCAAAATAGCACCTGATCTGTCTGTACAAATCAATGGTATGCAGGACCCTCTTACTAGCAGACTGAGGAGGGGGGAAAAGGAAAGGAGTTGTACCAACTGATTCAAAGACAACTCATTTACTACTTTGGGCAGAAAAGAAGGATTAGTACAAAGGAACACCCTGTCCCTGTGGGAAAAAAACAAAAACAAAAAGGAGGAATGGCCATAAGGGCCTTGAGCTCAGAAACCCTCCAAGTAGAAGTAAGAACCAGCAACAAAACAGTCTTCCAGGTACAATGCTGCAAAGAAACAGAATTTGCTGGCTAAAAAGGAGCCTGAGTTAATTTTTCCAAAACAAAATTAAGGTCCCAAGGAGAAGGAATAAGTTTTCTTGGTGGTCTAATATGCAGGGCACCTTTAACAAATCATTTGACCTCAAAATAAGAAGCCAAAGGAGGATTCAAGGGCAGATGAGCAGAAATGGCTGACAAATGAGCCTTCAGAGAAGAATAGGCTGTGCTAGACCGGAACAACTCACACAAAGGAGAGAGGACCAGAGGGATCCCCACTGCAAAAGGGTCCTGGTTACGAGCATGGTACCAGACAGAAAATCTATTCAGTTTGGACATAAACATTTTCTGGTTGTGGGTTTCCTTGCCTCCTATAGTACCCCAAGCATGTCCTCAGAAAAGAGGTGCCTGAAAGGGATCAAAACCCTATCACCCACCATGTCAGTTGAAGCGTGGTCAAGTGAGGATGGATGAGAGATCCCTTGTCCTGTGTGATGAGGTCCAGACAGTGAGGTAACTTGTGTTGATTGCCCCTGGCCACTACCATTAATGGGGGAAACATATGCTGTCTTGGCCAAAAAGAAGTCACTAGTAAGATTTTTAGGAAGCCCATCTGAATCTTCTGCAGGACTCTTGGAGAAAGAGGAGGAAAAGCATAAGGAAACATTCCCTTCCAAGGAAAAGAAAGGGTGTCTGTCTTCCATGCTAGATGGCATGGCACTCTGGAATAAAAGAGAGGAAGCTGTGTGTTCAGAATGGAGGAAAAAAGCAATACCAGAGGAATACCCAATTGATGGACATGTCTAGAAATACATCTCTGTGAAACATGTCTTTTTGAGTTTGTGTTTTGGACCTGCTCAGTTTCATAGATTAGTACAAGACTAGCTGCCCTTGTGGGCCATTTTTGCCTAGCCAATTATCCCATGTGAGAATCAAACCCTGCACCTTGTGCCTGTAAGGTAAACACTTTAACCATTATGCCAACCTCCCACCCCTATGGGAGAGTTTGCCACTAGATTGTGCTGTGATGGAAAGTATACCGCCTGAAGAGTTAACTGATTACTGAGAGCTACCTCCGAAGCCTGAAGATCCATCCTGCAGAGGAGGTAAGATTTTGTGCCTCTCTGTTTGTTGACATACCACATCATTGTAGTGTTGCCTTTTCACACCTTCAAGAGGCCTGGAGAGAATATAGTGTGAAAAGCTTAAAGGGCTAGAATCATAGCTTTTATCTCTTTGATGTTTATATAGTCAGACTTCTAATGGGGGTCCAGAGACTCTGAACTTTCAGGTGCCTAAAAGAACCCCCCCCCATGTCTGAGGCATCAGTAAACAGTTCTTGAGAGAGGAGAGGAGGCTGAAAGGGCAGGCCTGGGTTGAGTACAAACTGATGAATCTACCAGTTAAGATGTTCTTCATGTTTAACTGTTGCAGTCATTACATTTGGGTAATCTGCTGGCAGGTTGCCCTCAGTCGGCCTGAATAACAAAAGTCTTGGGTCCTGCATCAGTTGCTGTCTCCTCTTCCATGATGTCAGGTCGTCAGGGGTATACAACATGCAGCCGACGCCATTTTAATCAGTCTTTCTTTCTGCATGGTGCCTGAAGCAGAAGCAGTTCGCAAGTGCCGGTCGGCCGACTCCTGAAATTTTCGTATTCGAGTTTCAGAACCGAAGTCTTCAACCTAAAGCTAAGTACCCCGTTGGGGAAACTTTTTCTTGCTCCTTACCAGTGTCAGTAAAAGTTAATAATTGCATTACTTGTGGGAAGCAAATCCCTCATAAGGATTTTCATTTGTACTGTATTCCTTGCCTAGGCCCTGATCACAACGTGCCTTGCTGTCAGTTTTGTGCTAAATTTAACCAATGCACTATTAAGCGTCGGTATATTTTTGCTTCTAAATATTTTGGTTCAAGATTTAACTACCATGAAATGTCGTCGGTTAGCAATCCGACTACCGGAGTTCACAAAAAATGCAAGGAAAAAGACAGAGACAGACCGTCAAGGTCCAAAATCGACGACGAAGCTTCTCCTAAGCCAGTCACTGGTTCACCGGTACTCAGCGTGGTGCTTTCGCAGTCCCTGATACCCACTACTTTTGAGTCGTAGGCCTCTACCGAGACCCATTTGGAATCCAGTATGCCGAGAGATTCGCAAAGTATTGAACCCGCGGATGTCTGTCCCTTGGATGGGTCCGCAGCCGCTGAGCAGGCACCGGCTTCTGAGGGTGTTTTCAGGCCTCCACATTTTCACATTAAACCGATGCCAGCATCAAAACTAAGGTCAAAAACAACTTATATGTCTAAAAATCTGACGCATGAGCCATGTGCTCATGCCCCTATGCCTAAAAAACAGATGATCAAAATGGCTGGGGATTTAATTACCTTGATCAGGGGTTCCCAACCCCCCCCCCCCTGCTAAGAGGCCTAGGCAAGGCACTGATTATGAATCTTCAGATCAGGTTTCCATTTCTTCTGATTCCTCTTCTGATCAGGAATTTTCTATTCCACCCTATGAGGATTCTGATGCAGAGGAATCCATCCCATCTGCATCTCCTCCTGAGAATTACTCTTCTGGAGAGGCTTTGCATACTTTAAGAGAACATTTTCACTGGGAGGGTCAGGACTTTTCTGAATCAAAAAAGAGGCTTAGGGATTTCCTTCTTTTTCCTCAGCATAGGTTTTTGGCAATATCTCCTGTATTAGACATTGTTGATGATGTGTTCTCGGAATCAAGCATGGCTCCTGATTCCCTGCCTCCGGCTCCTAGTAAGCCAGACAGATATTACAGGGTTCCTGACTCCCACAAATTGTTTTTCAAAAATCCAGCTGCTGATCCTGAGTATTTCTCAGGGTCCCAAGGGTGTTAAGGCTTCTACAGCCAAAAATCCTGCACCTTCTGTTAGAGATTCCAGGGTGCTGGATAGATGGGGTAAGAAGGTTTATACATCTGCAACCTTGGCAATCAGGGCTTTAAACTGCCAGTTTCATATGCTTAAATATCAACAGCATGTTATGGGCTTACTGAAACAGAAAATGATGTTGATTTCTGATTGTGTGGAAAATAGAGTTACTGGATTTATTGCATTCAGCAGAACAGATTGGAAAGCATAATTTGCAATGTGGTTTTGATTCCTTGGGGGCCTCTTGTAGGGCCGCCGTTACTGGATCTGTGATTAGAAGGCATGTCTGGCTCAAGGAGCACAATCTGCCTGATCATGTTAAAGCTAAATTGTTTGATGTCCCTTTGCAGCATGATACTCTGTTTGGTAATGTCAAAGGAAAAAACTTCAAAGACCAATTCACGTTAGGTTCAAGCAAGGCACCCTTTATTACTTGCAGCAAGGAGACAAAGCATGTATGTACAGGATTTGTCTAAATGATTAATGACTAGTAGGTTATACTTATACAGTTCTCTTCCTGTCACATAGAAAATGTTACATTCTATTGCTGACGTAGTTAGACACAGCTTTCTGTATGTTCTACAGAAAATATTGTTAGACTTATTGCTGACCAAGTTAAAAATATCTGTCATTCTGCAAAACATTTTGAGAAAAACAACCTGGCCTTGGGTTTATGTCAGTCCATTTCAGCATTTCAATTCTTCTATTGTACTGTTCTAATACATGTGTTACATTTTACCTAGATTCAAGGTACATTTCTAGCTTTGGTACAAGTAATGCTGACTACAATTTAAACTTTCAAGCATCTATTGTTTTCTTTATCAATAGCTTCTAGCAGCTACATGTTTTCTCATGGCATAAGCAGAAATCAATATCTCTTCATTAGTTTTCATGACATTAGCAGAAATGAATTACTTCTTTTGTTATTTGCTGACATTAGCAGAAACAGAATGCTTCTTGTTAAGTTTCTAATGGCTGTGCAGATTCATGCAGTGTGAACAGAATAAATGTATTAACCCTTTTAAATCTCGAATGCACTAAATGAATGCACTAAGCATGCATATTACTATTACATATTTTTCTAACATTTCCCCCCTTTTAATACTTTTATTCTACTTTCAAGATAAGCATAAAACGTTTTTCTTCCCCTAACCTCTTCCTACTCAGGATTTGCAGTTAAGAGAGTTATTCAGTTTAAACTTATGAAAGCTTTTTCAGATTTTTAACAATTCTTCAAGTTCAGCACCTTGGTATAAGGTTTCTGAAACTGTCATGTCTATAAAGTCTTTAATTGGTCTTTTCATGCAGGGGATGCAGCAGCACACACATACCACCAGTAGGATCATTCCTACACAGATGGCAATCAGGATGTTCATCAGGATACTCCCCCACCCCCCAAACAATCTCTGGAAAAAGTCCGTCAATGGATTTGGTCCTGGTTTGGTCATGGCTGACACCTGCTGAATTACCTCAAGATTATTGTCTATCTCGTGTTTATGGTCAGGAATATATGAACATCACTCCTCCTGGATTAAAGAGCACATACCTCCTCTCGCTGCTAGGGTGAAGTCGAGAGCCATGTGGTTTTGAAGCACTACAGTTCTCATGGCAGTCACGTCATCAGTCACCAATTCTAGGGCAGAAAAGGTTGCATTGCTCATTATTTCAAAAAGTTTAGACAATTTCTCAGTTCCCAGATTGATTTTGTTGCTCTATATGCTGGCAGTACACCTGCCCACAAGATGATGGTATCACCCAAGTCCATATGTGACAGTCCATTTTTCCCTAAGCTCACAGCATGATGGTTTTTCCAGCCTGCATTGATTTGCCCTACTGGATTGACAGGCTTCTTGATTTCTCGTTGAACATTCCGAATTTTCCCTTGAGGTAAAACTGCTGTGTGTCATATGGCCGGAACCAGGTACCCCAAATAACAACTGCCGGACCAATTCTCAGGTAACCACTTGTATGCTTTCCTACAACATACATAATAACTGTCTTCTAATTTGGTAGTAACTTTACTATGTCCTGGCTCTTGGTGAAACATTTTTTTGTCTTTCATAGTTGTTTATAAAGGTCAGCATTATGTTTTACTTCATCAGTTGCGCTATGCATCAGTTCAACAAATGAATCATAGCTCGTGTTGCAATAGGACCCTGTGTTATCAGTCTTATTGTGGCATCTGTAAGGAACAGTCACATTGCAATTGCTCCAACCCACCTGAACTGTATCATTTTTGTAAAAACACACAGTCCCCTTCTGTCGAACAGACAAGTGCAATGCTACTTTATCTTGTGATGTGACATCTGATGTATCATAGACTAATTTTTCCCAGGTCTTGTTGGCTCCTAGGGGGACTGAAGTTAACAATAACCCCTCCATATGCTGTTGGCAACACTGTGCAAATCCAGCAATTCGAAACATTGAAGGTCTCAGCATACACATATTTGATTGCCTGGTAAGTGTTAAAGTTTGGGTGCCACTCTGCGTACAACTCTGCATACTTGTTTAGTTCAGTTTGTGTGGCTGTGAAAAGGAATGGCCACAAAAAAAAGATTATTGTCACTAGTACAGTCAACAGGATGGTTATGCAATACTTCCGAGGAAATGGTTGTTCTGCATTCCTGTTTTCTCAGACTTTTCCGAATAGGTACATTTGGATCTTACTGGATTCTGTCATCTTTATTTCAGATGCGTGTTCTTACTCTCTGCCCTAATAGGACCTTCAGCACTGATGGTTTCTTCACTGGGATTGAGACGGATCAGTCCTATTGATCTGACCCCCCTTTGTAGCCAGACTTTGTGCTGAGGGCCCCGATGGAAAGGTAAGATTTTTGTCTAGTTCAAAGTTCTTAACTAGATTGCAGTGCATCAAGTGGATCCACGAAGCTCGCTCTACTATCTTGACTGCAGTGGGTGTCGAAAGAAGCACCTGGTAGGGACCTTCCCACCTTGGCGATGACCAATTCTTCTTCTTGGCAACTTTTATACACACCCAATCCCCGGGTGAACTGCCACTTCTGATGTCTCGGTTTGCTTTCTATCTGAAACAGAATTTGACTGCAACAGATGTTTAGAATTCATGACTTTCTTCATATATTCAGCTAGTGTAAAATCAGCTTCCTGGTCTGATGACATGAGAAGTTTCCACTGGGGTGTATAGTAAGCCCTTCCAAATAACTTTTCAAAAGGAGTCAATCCTTTTGCTGTAGGGACAGTTCTCATGCTCAACAGTGCCAGGCGTAAACAGTATATCCAATTTTTTCCTGTCTCAGCTATCAATTTTCTCAATTTATTTTTTAATATACCATTATGCCTTTCAACCAGCCCTGCAGATTGTGGATGGTATGCACAATGATTTTTTAAAGAAATACCAAAATGCTTACTTAACTGCTGTATGGTTTGGTTTTCAAAGTGTGTACCATTGTCACTGTAGATCCTTTCCAGAATGCCGAATCTAGGGATGATTTCTTTGACAAGTACTTTTGCCACCGTGGCTGCATCTGGATTTTTGGTTGGAAAGGCTTCCACCTATCTGGAAAACATATCTACAATGACAAGACAATACTTCTTATTTTCACATTTGTTCAATTCTATGAAATCCATACAGATAGTGTGAAATGGATGTGGTGGTGTAGGGAAACTCCCTTGCTTGGGCTTTAACGCCCCTTGTGCATGATGTTTGTTACAAATCTGACACGTCAAACAAAATTTTTTAGAGTAGTTTGTAAATCCGTACGTTGTGAACACCTGGTTCACCAGCTGTACCATCCCCCCTGTTGAGACATGGCACTGCCCACGGCTCAACAAAGCTGCATATCTAAACAAATTAGATGGTAATATCGGTTTCCCTTCTCTAGAGATGTACAGCCCCTTTTCGAGAATTGCTCCTCGTTTTACCTATCGTTGTTTTTCAGCTTGCGTATTGAGTGTCTGCATTGTTTTTAACATATCTAAATCTAAAATCTCAGAGGGTTGTAATTCCTCATTTAAAAGAAATACTTATGTGGCTGCTTGTTTTGCAGCTGTATCAGCTCTCGCATTACCTTTTGAAATCCTATCTTGTTGCTTGGTGTGAGCTGTGCATTTACAAATGGCTACTTTCTGAGGTAACTGAATAGATTCTAAAAGATCGAAAATAAACTGTGCATGATTTATAGGTTTACCAGTAGATGTTATCATTCCCCGGTTTTTCCACTGTTACGCAAAAACATATAAAGCGTACTGGCTGTCAGTAAAAATGTTTACACATTTACCCTTTGCTAAGGTACATGCCTGTGTCAAAGCAATCAATTCTGCTGCCTGTGCAGATAAGTTGTGTGGTAAAGGTTTTGCTTCTATAATTTCAGTATCAGAAACTACTGCATATCCTATTAGGTTCTGTCCTGCAGGACCCCTTTTGCACGAGTCATCCACGTAGTATGTCACCTCGGCATCATCCAAGGGGACATCCGCGAGATCTTTTCCAGGTAGTGTCTTTTGCTGAATTACCTGAAGGCAGCTGTGCGGTGTGCCGTCTGCAGGGGTCGGGAGCAGAGTAGAAGGATTCAGAGTCGTGCATTGCTCAATTGTCATATGAGGTTGGCTCAACAATATAGTCATACAGGAAAGGTGCCTAGCAGAGGAACGATATGCCACCTTTTCTTATAGTAAAATAATCGCGACTGCATGAGGCACTCTCAAAGTGAGAGGGTGGAATAAGACTACTGAGGCCGAAGCCTGTACTGCCATTGCAGCTGCAACTACTGCTTGTACACAGTGGGGTAAGGATCTTGCCACTGGGTCTAGTTGTGATGAATAGTAAGCAATGGGGTGTTGCTTATCCCCATGCTGCTGTGTTAGTACTGATGTCATGTAACCCTGCTTACAATCTACAGTTTGGAAAAAACGTTTATGGTAGTTTGGTAATCCCAGAACTAATGAGGATGCTATTAACTGCTTCAGTTTGCAGAAAGCAGATTCTGCTTCTGGTGTCCATTGTAATAAATCCTGCACTGCCATAGGCTTCTTATATATTAGGTCAGTCAGAGGTGCAGATTCCAAAGCATAGTTTGGAATCCAGCTCCGGCAAAAATTAGTTGTACCCAGGAAGGACATCATTTCCTTCTTGGTAGTGGGTTTTGGTGCTTGCAAAATTTCTACTTTTCTGTCCTCATCTAGTGTTCTGCCTTCCTTGGATATTACATATCCTAGGTATTTGACTTGTTTTTTCCAAAGCTGCAGTTTACTTTTATTTACCTTATGTCCTTCAGCGGCTAAGAATTGTAGAAGTGCTATGGTATCTTCTCTACAATCCTGCTGGGTGGGGGCTGCTAGCAAGATGTCATCAACATAAAGTAAAATCTGACTGCCTCTTGGTGGGGTGAATCCCGTCAAGTTGCTTGCCATTTCTTGTGAGAATATTGTTGGACTTTCACAATATCCCTGTGGTAGTCGTGTATATGTATACCTTTTCCCCTGAAATGTGAATGCAAACCAATACTGGCTGTCAGGGTGTATCGGTATCGAAAAGAACTCATTGCTAACGTCTAGCACAGAAAAATACTTCTGTTGAGGTTTTAAATCATTCAACAGGGTCTGGCACCATAGGTGCCCTTGGTATTACTGCATAATTTACAGGTTGTACATCTTGGACCGTACGCCATTCTCCATTTGCCTTTTTGAATGGAAATAAGGGTGTATTACATGGTGAATCGGGAGATTCTACTACTATCCCTCCTTTAAGTAAGGCTGCTATAATAGGCTTTATCCCTGACTCTGCATCTTTTCTTAAGGGATACTGTCTCTTTTGTGGTCTAAATGCTGACTTTGGCGTGATAGTAACTGGTCCTGCTGTACGAATAAGTCCTACATCTGACTTTCCTGTTGACCAGAGAGTATCTGGTATATTTTGTAAGGCATTTTCTTCCTCCTTTAACAGGAGTGTTAATCAGCTGTCCTCACCAGACTGTAAGTGCACAGCTGGGTTGGTCTGAGTTATCCAATTCAACTTGTGTATCTGTATTCCCTGTTCTGATAGTTCTAGTTCTGTCTGTTTCTCCCATCTCGTGACTTTTTCTCCTAGGTCTGCCCATTCTATATTTCTGTTTTTGGTTAAGCTAACGTGGTAATCAATTAGATTTATAAAGTGCAAAGAACTCCTGGGGCAATGAACAACTGGCAACACTGTTCCTTTATGTGTCCCAGTACAGGTTATGCAATATCAATCTGTTTGCATGATTCTTAAACAATTCTTGCTCATATTCCTTATCAGGTCCTAGTGTATTACAGTAATACAGGGTACAGTGCAACAGTTGTTGCTTATCAATGTCAAGGGAGGGGAACTTGCTGACGGCTACATTCATTAACTCTTCGGTTACAGTCCCTGGACCAGTCGTAACCAAGTCCTGGCTGTACCAATAAAACATTTCACCCTCCAATTGCACTGCAAAGGTATCAGTTTGTCGCTGTGATTCCATACCCTGCATGGTTGGGACTACTGCTATACCAAATAGCTGCATGAGGTCTCTGCCCAAGAGGTTTACTGGGCATTTTGCAGAAACAACAATTTTGCTTTTTTGTGTGAATCCTGAAACTGGATCAGTTATTGCAGTGTCACGGGAGAGTGGCTCCCGATACAGCTGTCCATTAGCTGCTTTAACCAGTATGTAATCAGGTGTCTCTGTGTTTTCTGGTAGTTTGGAGGGATGTATCAGGGTTCGTGATGCCCCTGAGTCACACAAGAATTTGACTTCCCTCCCTTCTACCAAGAGTGTAACTTCTGGTTTTGTATCTGCTAAATAGAGCTCTAAGCTCAATAAAGCTAGGTCTAATATTTCATCTTCTTCATTGTCACTAACGTCCTGCACTTCCTCTACTCCCTCTATCACATTCTCATTTGTCCCTTCTTTGCTAGTCCTTTCTAGTGATTCCTGACTACCATATAGTCAGTCCTCACCCTCCTTGTCTTCCGTTGTTGCCTTCTTATTTTTCCTGCAATCCTTTACCAAGTGTCCCTTTTTACCACATTTAAAACATTCATCCCTTTTCTTTCGCCCTTCAAAGTCCTCTGATCATTGATCAGATTGTTTGTTTCCCTGTGCATTTTTCTTGCCCTTTTTCCCAGACT
Source organism: Protopterus annectens (assembly GCF_019279795.1). NCBI lineage: Eukaryota > Metazoa > Chordata > Ceratodontiformes > Protopteridae > Protopterus > Protopterus annectens. The sequence continues at coordinate 811,330,622 of NC_056737.1, forward strand.
GTACTACGTAAACTTCTGCTCCATCTTCTACAGAAAATATTTGAGCTTTCTTTTTCTTTTTGCTATTAAATTGCCTTTCGGCATGCCTAGCATATTCAAGTAATGACTGTAACCTGCTTGTATGATGATCTACTATGTGTTTTGTAATAAAACTGATTATAGGTGCAATGCTGCCCTTTAAAAATGCATTCTTTAACTGCTGTTCATATGGGGAATCTTGTGTTTGATCTTCAGGAACCTGCATTCCACAGTGGTTATTAAAACACTCTAAATAGTCTGGCATAATACCGGTCAATTGTTTCACCTTCTTGTTGGATGCATTGATTAATGCAAGTCCAGTTTGCCATAGGTTTCCATTTTTCAGAGATGCGGTCTGTCAGACCTTTTACTCTGGTGTCTAATTCTGCGCTGCTATGTGGGAGGGGTCTTTGTGCAGCGTCACGGGGATTCCAGTTCCCACTAATCATGTGCCAATCTGGCCCTACTATTTGTCTAACTACCTTTTCTACCTCTTCTCCGTTTAAGTTATAACTCAGACTCATTCCTTGTAAATCTTCAGAGAATTTTCTAAAATTAACCTTTGGATGGGGAATTCCCTCAGTGGCTTTCCGGATGTCTTCCGGAGTCCAAGGTCTATACACTAAAATAGTTGGGTCCTGGTTGTCTTGACCTGCCTGAGGGTTGGGTACTTCTATAAGTGGGCATATTTCTTTTCCTTCACTTATAGATCGTGAATTCTTAACCATTTGCCATAACTCGATGCCTTCATTTGAGTTACCTGCCTTTGTTCGGTAAGGGAGGTGGAGGTGCTGATGCTATTACTAAGTTATTGTCCTCCTTATCTAAAAACATTGCTTTTGAATTCTTGTTCTTTTGTTCCCTATGGTTTACTTCCTCAATCCACCTGTGTGCCTGAGGGATTCCTAATTTACGTTGCTTTTTTACCCGACCTTTGGAATCAGTTTTGAGCTGTTTGATAAGCAAGGATTTTTCTAATTTTCCGTCGAATTTGTACTTATTAACCCATTTTGAATAATATTTAATATTGTCGGCGCACTGCGACTGCATGTATTTTGCGTCTTCTGTTAACGGCGGATTTTAGGGTCGTTTTGTGCAATTATTACCCATTTTGTTCTACCCTTTTATTGTTACGTAACTTTTCTTATTTTTTAACGTGGTACCACGGATTTTGTTATAGTCTCTTCAGAATGACTGCCTACTTATTCTGTTTCTCCTGATCTATGACAAGACAGTAATCTTTTTTGTCCCTGACTTGTAAGAAAAATACAGTCTGACAAAAACAATACACATCTAGTCCCTGATCTAAAACAGAAAAAAGTAGATTCACCTTACCTGAGCCCACGTGATTGATCACCAATTCGCGGAGACCCGTCCTTCAGTCATAGATCAGAAAGTGGCTGGCCTGTTTTGAACGACAATTCAGTCGGAGGACTTTTCAGATAAGAAGAACCGATTTGGTTTCATCCCTGTATGGTTTCAACCACCTGGCCCATCTGATCCGAGGTGAAGAGAGGGTTCCGATCCGAAGGACCAATCTGTCAAAGGAAAAAACGTCAAAGACCAATTCATGTTAGGTTCAAGCAAGGCACCCTTTATTACTTGCAGCAAGGAGACAAAGCATGTATGTACAGGATTTGTCTAAATGTTTAATGACTAGTAGGTTATACTTATACAGTTCTTTTCCTGTCACATAGAAAATGTTACATTCTATTGCTAACGTAGTTAGACACAGCTTTCTGTATATTATACAGAAAATATTGTTAGACTTATTGCTGACCAAGTTAAAAATGTCTGTCATTCTGCAAAACGTTTTGAGAAAAACAACCTGGCCTTGGGTTTATGTCAGTCCATTTCAGCATTTCAGTTCTTCTATTGTACTTTTCTAATACATGTGTTACATTTTACCTAGATTCAAGGTATATTTCTAGTTTTGGTACAAGTAATGCTGAGTACGGTTTAAACTTTCAAGCATCTATTGTTTTCTTTATCAATAGCTTCTAGCAGCTGCATGTTTTCTCATGGCATAAGCAGAAATCAATATCCCTTTGTTAGTTTTCATGACATTAGCAGAAATGAATTACTTCTTTTGTTATTTACTTGACATTATCAGAAACAGAATGCTTCTTGTTAAGTTTCTAATGGCTGTGCAGACTCATGCAGTGTGAACAGAATAAATGTATTAACCCTTTTAAATCTCGAATGCACTAAATGCACTAAGCATGCATATTACTATTACATATTTTTCTAACAGGTAATAAGGCAGAAGAGGTTTTTAAGAAAATGGAAGACAAAGCTAAATCTATGCAAACTGTAAAAGATTTCTTGCAAGTGCAGCCACCCAGGTTCAGTAGGCACTGACCTATTAAAAATTGGTCCTTTCCTGTGTCCAACAGAGCCACTCAGGGCAAACCCAGGTGCTCAAAAGGCTCCGGATATCAATCACAGGGTTCTTACAGGTCAAAGCAATCTCAAAATATGGAGGAAACCAAGCACAACCCTACAGTAAGCAGTCTCAATGACTTTCCTCTACCATCTCCAAGCACTTATCTTTTGGCAGCCCCTTTGGGGGAAAAATTAGCACTTCATGCTCAAAATCGGCAGTTGATTACCCAGGACAAGTGGGTATTAAACATAGTATCCCAGGGGTACAGATTTCATTTCCATACTTTGCCAATTCCAAATGGATGGCTGGATCTGCCACAAAACCAGTGAGCAGAGGCCCAGAAGCAAGTCATGTCCCTCATGGATATGTGGGCTATTCAACTGGTACCAAAAAAGGAAAAAGGACAAGGATTTTATTCAAGACTTTTCCTGGTACCCAGAAAAGACATTTCATGGCGCCCAATACTGGACTTATCGATTCTGAACACGTTCCTGGACATTCCAAAATTCAGAATGCTGACTTTACAACAGCTACTGCCTATGCTAGGCAAGAATGCTTGGTTAGTAACTCTAGATTTAAAAGAGGCATACCTACATATCCCAATAAGGGAATCATGCAGAAGATACCTCCGCTTCAAAGCGGGTTTTTTGCATTACCAATTCTCTGCACTGCCCTTTGGCTTATCTACTCCACCCAGGGTCTTTACAAAGTTCCTGGCACCAGTAATTGCATTCTGCAGACAAAGAAACATTCAAATTTATCTTTATCTGGACGATTGTCTCATTCAAGCAGAAGACAAGGACACTCTTCTTCAACATCTGGCATTTGTAAAAAGGCTTCTAGCATGCCTAGGGTACATCATAAACGAAAATAAATCACAACTGTTACCCTCTCAAATAATTACATTCCTGAGTGCAAGCTTGAATACAACTGCCCAGATGGCTTACCTCATGCCAGACAAACAAAGGCAATTGACAACATACTTCAAACAAATGGCAACAAAAACACAGTTTTCTGCAAGACAAATTCTGCAGGCTTTGGGGTTTATGGTATCCTGCATTCTACTAATTCCATATAAGAGACTGCATATGAGGAAACATCAATGGTACCTAAAAAGTTTATGGAGTCAGCATTGTCACAGCTTGGAAACAATGATTCCTCTCATTCCCTGCCTACAACAGGAGTTTCTTTGGTGGGCAGAGACATGCCACCAAAACAAGGGACAGTCATTCACTCTACCCCCTGCCACCCAAACCCTAACTACAGATGCATCAGACTATGCTTGGGGGGCCCACCTGGCAGGGAGATGCATTCAGGGCAAATGAAGCCCAAACCAAATGCATCTGCATATCAACCAGAAAGAAATGCTAGCTGTTCAGAATGCTCTGACATCCTTCAAGGACTTACTTCATCCAGGACAACTACTGATAAAGACAGACAACACCACAGTTATGTGGTACATAAGCAGGGGGGTACACATTCCTACCCCCTTTGCAGACTAGCCATGGCCTTGTGAAACACAGCCTTGACTTACCAAATACATCTTCAAGCTCAGTTCCTGCCAGGAAAACAAAATACTCTGGCAGATGACCTAAGCAGAAATCTTATGGACCCCCCGCAAATGGAAACTGGATCCACAAATCTTCAGCATGTTAACACAGAAATGGGGGAGCCCAGACATAGACATTTGCCTCTCCCCAAAACTATCAGTTGGACAAATTCTGCACAAGAACTCATCACAAAACAGCATGGAAAGTGGATGCTCTATCCTTCAGCTGGAAAAAACCTATCAGTCTTTGCCTTTCCCCCTCTGCTTTTACTCTCCAAGGTCTTACTAAAAGTCAGACAGGAAAAAACAAAAATGATCCTAATTGCTTCGGACTGGCCTCGCCAGCACTGGCACCCACTTCTAAGGAATATGTCACACCTTCCTCCGTGGGACTTGCCTCAAACACCTCACCTACTGTCTCAGCAGAACTATCAAATTCTGCACACTCAGCTCCAAACTCTGAATCTTGCAGCATGGCTAATCAACTAATTATTCAAACCACATCTCTCAGTAAACCTGTGATGGATGTCATTTTGGAATCCAGAAGGCCTAGTACTAGAAAATCTGATAAATGGAAGAGATTCTGTGCTTGGAACCAAGCACAAGGAATAGACACAGTAAAGCCCAATATTCCTCAGATTTTACAGTACTTAACTGAGATGCTTGACAAGGGCCTATCTTTTTCTTCAATAAAAATCCATACCTCTGCCATCTCGGCTCATTAAAACACAGAACCTCCCCTCTTTTCTCATCCACTACTTAAACAGTATCTCATAGGGGCCAAAATTTTAAGGCCTCCTAGGAGAACACCAACTCCTGCATGGGACCTCAATTTTGTGCTGGAAAAACTGTCACTTCAGCAAGAAGGGTTTCAGAACTACAGGCTCTCATGGCAGTGGAGCCTTTCATTATATTTTACCAGGACAGGGTGGCCCTCAGGACCAATCCTTCTTTTATGCCTAAGGTGGTTTCCAGTGTGGCTCTTAACCAGACCATTCACCTGCCAACATTTTTCCCATATCCACAGAACAAGGGGGAGCAGATTCTGCATTCATTGGATGTACACAGACAACTAAGATTCTACTTAAACAGGACAAAATCTCTAAGAAAGTCTGAGCAACTACTGGTTGCATTTGCTGCAGGATCAGGGGGAAAGGCTGTATCAAAGCAGACTATTTCTAAATGGATAAGCCACTGCATTTGTTTCTGCTATTTGCACCATGGTAAACCTGTGCCCAAGGGGATCAGATTCAATTCCACCAGGGCTGCCTCTACCTCAGCATCTTTTCTCAGAGGGGTCCCAACCAAAGACATTCTAGAAGCTGCTACTTGGTGCTCTGTTCATACATTCACAAAGCATTATCATTTACCTTTCTTCTCTAAATCCAGGGCAGGCTTTGCCACTGCAGTCCTGCAGGGCCTTATAGCTGCTCCTAATGCTGTTTTGTTCCATCCTCCCATCCATAGCTTTGGGATGCTACCCAAATGTAATGACTGAAACAGTGAAACACAAAGAACATAGTACAGTTGTGTACACTTACCATAAATGTAGATGTTCGAGTGTATTAACTGTTGCAGTCCAGGTTACCCACCCGCCATCCCCCATTCTATACCTTTTCTTTCCTTCACTGTACTCAAAAGCCTTTGTGGTGTATTTGCTTTTAGTTGAAGGTAAATTTTATGTTTCTAAGGTGCATTTATATATTTACAGTTTATTTATATATATTTTTGCTCCCCATTTGGGGGGCAGCTGACATCTGGGGCAAGAAAAACTGAGTAAAATGGCGTTGGCTGCATGTTTTATACCCCTGATGACCTGACGTCATGGAAGAGGAGACAGCAACCGACGCAGGACCCAAGACTTTGTTATTCAGGGCCGACTGAGGGCAACCTGCCAGCAGATTACCCAAATGTAATGACTGCAACAGTGAATACACTCGAACATCTACATTTCTGGTAAGTGTACACAACTGTACTTTCCTTCTATAGACAGGGATGGAGAGGAACACTAAAATTCAGAGGGTGACAGTGCTGCAGCCAAACTGACTTGAAGTACTATTGAAGCTTCCACATATGCTGTCTGGCAAGAGAGAACATTGGAACCGAAGAGCCCTTGAATCCCAGACCTGAAGAAAATCCCTGGCAGGCATGGTAGTCAGAGGAAGAAGAGACTAAAAGAAGGCGATCAGTGACAAAACTTTTGGCGGTAGAAAAGGGGCCAACATTGGTACTGTTTGACTCCTGCATCTCCAGATGCATATGAACCTGAGAGAGTAAGAGATGGTCTTTAAGAATTTTACAGTGAACCCCAAACTTTCAAGAAGAGAGCTAGTGAACTGTAGACCCTGTAGATGACAACTGGGAGAAGGTGCCTGAAGCAACAGGTTGTCTAGATAAGGAAAAATCTGAATGCCTTGGAGCATATAGAAAGCAATCACAGGAGTCAGGCATTTTGTGAAAACCCTTGGGGCAGTAGAGAGGCCAAAGGGCAAAGCAGAGAATTGAAAATGAAAGGTAGATACAGAAAAATGTAAAGATTTCTAGAAAAGATGCTGAAAAGGGATATGAAGGTAAGCATCTTTCAGATCCAGAGACATTAGCAAAGCCTGGGGTAATAAAAGGGGAAACAGGGTTTGAAGAGTAAGTATCCAAAAAGAAGGAACCTTGAGAAAGGTGCTGAGCAGGGAGAGATCGAGAATATGTCTCAAAGTACCCACCTTGTGAAGAACCAGGAACATTCTGGAATAAAAACCCTTTCCTCATTGTGAAGGGGAGAGATTTAATGGTTCCAGTGTTCACCAGGGACTCTAGAACCTCCTGGAAATGAGGAAGTTCTAGAGGAGGTTGAGGAATCCCTGAAAAAGGAAGGAGAGACTTCCATACCATGAAGTAACCCTGACAGATAATGGAACGAACCCAGGAGTTTGAAGTAACGAGATGCCAATTTAGAAAACAAAGGGAAAGACAAAGGGACAGAGGAACCTGGTCTAAGGGTGGGGGCTTGTCAGAGAAGCAGGCTTATCAGATAAGAAAGGCTTCGGGACCACAAAAATCTGAGAATCCTTAGGAGAGGGGGCCACCTACTACCCTTCCTGCCCTTGGAAGCCTGGCAGGGTTGTCTGTGAACAAAAGCAGATCAAAAAGGATAATTCCTTTTGAACTTAGGGATAGTAGAGGCAAAAATATGTTTAAGGTCCTGCAAGGCTTTGCCTGTCTCTTGAAGAGATTTAAACAGATCAGCAGCAGCAGTCCCAAAAAGATGTTTATTATCCAAAGGAGCATCCAACAACTTGGCCTTAACTGCATCAGGCAAAGTCTGCAGATGAAGCCAAGAATGCCTCATGACAGTCCTAAAAGCCACAGCCCTGGAGGAGGCATCAGCAGTATGATAGCTACAATTAATATAGTCTGAGCCACTTGAGAACCAGAACCTAAAATAAGTAAGGAAGAGGATTTACCTTCAGAATCATTGAGGTCACAAATAACCTGACAAGTCTGAGCAGTCAAGGACAGAGCATACCTGGATGTTCTTGGTGTTTCACTGTTTCAGTCATCACACTTGGGTTATCTGCATGCAGGTAGCCCTCAGTCAGCCCAAATACCAGAGACTTAGTATTTCTGCATTGGTTGCTGTCGCTCCAGGACTGATGTCAGGTAATCAGGGTATAAGAACAGGCAGCCGATGCCATTACATGAATCTTTCTTGCCGAGGAGCCTGAAGCAATTCGCACGAGTGCCGGTCGGCCGCTACCTGAACTGAATCATCCTGAAGTCTTCTAAAGCCAAGTACCCCATTGGGGATCCTTTTTTCTTGCTCTAACCGATGTCAGAAAATTTAACAATTGTCTTGCTTGTGGAAAGCAAATACCACACCAAGATTTTCATTCTTGCTTCATCACCTGTTTAGGCCCAGTCCACGACGTACCTTGCTGTCAGTTTTATGCCTTGTTCAATGCCTGAACCATTCTTCGTCGGGCAGCTTCCGTTAAGCTAGTCGTCAGTTTGCTGGTACTCAGTGAGGTGCTTTTGCAGCCCCCTGATGCCCGTTTCAATGGATTCGCAGGCCTCTTCCGAGACCCGTTCGGAGTCCGGTATGCCGCAAGACTCTTCTTTGACTATGGAACCTGTGGATGTCTCTACCTTGGATGGGTCCAGAGCCGTTGAGCAGGCACCAGCTTCTGAGGAAGTTCTTCGCACTACCGATGTTCGACACAAACCGACGACTTCAGTTATGTCTAAAACTAACGAGTTTCTAAGGCCAAAAGTATGCGTTACACCTAGAAAACTGATGACCAAAGTGCATGCACCTGCTCCCTTGCCACAACATCAAATGCTTAGAATAGCAGAAGACCTTATTATGCTGATTAGGGGATGTCAGCCTTCCCCTGCTAAGAGAAAAAGAGATCAGTCCCCAGCAGCTTCAACAGACCAAGAGTCCGGCGACTCTGAGGGTTCTGATTATGAAGACATGCCCTTATCTGCATATGGGGATTCAAATGCAGAGGAATCCATTCCCTCTGCCTCTCCTCCAGAGGATTTTTCTTTTGGTGAAACCTTACATACTTTGAGAGCATTTCCATTGGGAATACCAAGACTATCCTCAGTGCAAAAAGAGACTCAGAGAATTTCTAGACTTGCCACAACATAGGTCTTTATCAATACCCCTAGTCCTGGAAGTTGTTGATGATGTCTTTTTGGAATCCAGTCTTACTCCTGATACTTTAACCCCTGCTCCTAGGAAACCAGACAGGTACTACAGAGTACCTGACTCTCACAAATTCCTTTTCAAAAATCCTACTGCTGACCCAGAGGTCATTTCCCAGGGGCCTAAAGGTATCAAAGCAACTACAGCTAAGAATCCCACCCCTTCGGACAGGGATTCCAGAGCTTTGGACAGATGGGGTAAGAAAGTATATACCTCTGCAACTCTCGCCATTAGGGCTTTGAATTGTCAGTTTCACATGCTGAAGTACCAACAACATATTATGGAACTTATTATGCAAAAAATAGCTACTTTTACAGGCTGCGCAGAAAATAAAGAATTGCAAGAGCTTATGCATTCTAAAAGCCAAGTCAGCAAGCATACATTACAGTGTGGCTTTGATGCCCTAGAAGCATCTTGCAGGGCAGCAGTCACTGGTTCTGTACTGAGAAGGCATGCTTGGCTTAAGGAGGAGACCTTGCCAGACCATGTCAAATCAAAGTAATTAGATGCTCCTTTGAACAAGGACAATCTGTTTTGCACCAAAGCAGAAGAGGTTTGTAATTGGATGGAAGAAAATGCTAAATCTATGCAGACAGTCAAAAAAATTCTTGCAAGTACAGTCTCCTAGATTCAGTAGGCATTGCCCCTTGAAACATTCATCCTTTCCAGCCCCCTCAAGGCCATCTCAAACTAGACCTTGAGGAAACAGAGCCCCCAGACTACAGTCTCAGGGTATGCAGAGATCTAAGCAGTGGAGTGGCTCCACCGCTAAAGCAGGAAGTGCTAAGCCACTCACTTATGGAAAGAATTCCCTATGACTTCTCAACTCCACACCCCACCTCTGCCCAACTGCTTGTGTCTCTAGGAGGAAAACTTGCCCTTTATGCAAAAAACTGGATTTCCATCACCAAAGACAGATGGGTCCTCAACATTGTAGCCCAGGGGTACAAATTTTACTTCCACAAACTGCCAACCCCAAAAGGGTTCCCAGACCTTCCTCCAAACCAGTGGGCAGAGGCACAAAACCAAGTTCAGTCCCTGCTCTCTATAAGGGCAATTCAACCTGTTCCTGCGAAACAGATAGGTCAAGGATTCTATTCCAGACTTTTCCTGTACCCAGAAAAGAGGGCACTTGGCGTCCGATCCCAGATCTTTCAATTCTCAACACCTTCCTGGTGGTACCAAAATTCAAAATGCTCACCCTGCAGCAGCTTATACCTATGCTAGCCAAAGATACCTGGTTAGTCACCCTAGATTTAAAAGAAGCCTATCTGCACATCCTTATAAGGGAGTCATGCAGGAAATATCTACACTTCAGGGCAGGATCTATGCATTATCAGATGTTCTTTGTGTTTCCCTGTTGCAGTCATTACATTTGGGTTATCTGCTTGCAGTAGCCCTCAGTCGGCCTGATTAACAAAGTCTTGGATTCTGCGTTGGTTGCTGTCCCTTCTTCCATGACGTCAGGTCATCAGGGGTATAAAACATGCAGCCGATGCCATTACATCAGTCTTTCTTGCCATGCGGTGCCTGAAGCAGAAGCAGTTTGCAAGTGCCGGTCGGCTGACTCCTGAAATTTTCATTTTCGAGCTTCAGAACCGAAGTCTTCAACTAAAGCCAAGTACCCCGTTGTGGAAACTTTTTCTTGCTCCTTACCGATGTCAGTAAAAGTTAATAATTGCATTACTTGTGGAAAGCATATACCTCACAAAGATTTTCATTCGTACTGTATTCCTTGCCTAGGCCCTGACCACGACGTACCTTGCTGTCAGTTTTGTGCTTTATTTAATCAGCGCAATATCTGTCGTCGGTATATTTTCGCTTCAAAATATTTTGGTTCTCAGTTTAATTATCCAGAAATGTTGTTGGTTAGCCATCCGACTACTGTGATTCTGAAAAAATGCAAAGATAAAGACAGAGACAGACCACCGAGGTCCAAAGCTGCCGACGACGCTTCTACTAAGCCAGTCACCAGTCACCAGTTCGTTGTTACTCAGTGAGGTGCTTTCGCAGCCTGTGATACCTGCTACTTCTGACTCGCAGGCTTCTACTGAGACCCATTTGGAGTCTGGTGTGCCGCAAGATGCTTCAACTGTGGAACCTGCGGATGTCTCTACTTTGGATAGGTCCAGAGCCGCTGTGCAGGCACCGGCTTCTGAGGGTGTATTCAGGCCTACGGACTTGCAAATTAAACAGATGCCTCCTTCTTCATTTAGGCCATTTAGGCCAAAATCTTGAATCATGCCTAAGAAACTGACACCCAGGCCTTTATGCCTAAAAAACAAATGATAAGAATGGCTGAAGATCTTATAACTCTAATCAGGGGAAGCCAACCGCCCCCTTCTAAGAGACCTAGGACTGAAGTTGTTTATGAATCTTCTGAACAGGATTATGATTTTTCTGATTCTTATGGTGATCTGGATTTGCCCTTATCTACTTATGAGAATTCTGATGCAGAGGACTCTATTCCCTCTGCTTCCCCTCCAGTGGATTTTTCTTTTGGTGAAACCTTACATACTCTAAGGGAGCATTTCCACTGGGAAAGCCAGGATTTTTCTGATTCAGAAAAGAGGCTTAGGGATTTCTTACTCCTGCCTCAGCACAGGCCTTTAGCTATACCTCCTGTACTAGACATTGTTGATGCCTTTTCAGAATCTGGTTTGACCCCTGATTCTTTGCCACCTGTTCCCAGAAAACCTGACAGATATTACAGGGTTGCAAAAATTGCAAGGCTGAACATGCTGGAACACACCACGATAAACACTTTAGCATAAAAAACAGTTTAATATACGCTTTCATCAATACAGACTTCCTCAGAAATACAAATCATACTACACATTACAATATTTAAATGCTACAAGAACCAATCAAATGCAATTTAAAAATAATTGATAATTAAGACACCATCATGAAATGCAAACATCTAAAAGGGGCAATACGTCATAACATAAAACATTCTTTAAACTACTTTTTAATATATACTCTCTGATCTTTTAAGAAACATTTTATATTTATAGCATCATTTAAACCATGCGGCTGATCCGCTTTTAATTTTATCTGCCATCTGATTTCTTTCTGTTTCAAATGATTTTTAAAATTGCCTCCTCTTAAATCCAGATGACCCTGTTCTAGGATCGAGAATAAACATTTTTTATAATTGTGACAAACAGTGCTGTGTCTGTATAAAGCATTGTTCTGGTCTTTATTTTTTATGTCATATATATGTTCTCTAATCCTAGTTAATAACCGTCTGGTGGTCATACCAACATAAAAAGAAGGGCATGAAATGCAAATAGCAATGTATATCACCCCAACACTTTTGCAAAAAAAATAATCCAACACTGGTATGGTATAATTAAGATGGGACAAATTTATAAAAAGTCCTTCTGATATATATCTACACATACTACATGTTTGACATTTATGCATGCCCTTAGTAGTGCTTATGCTGAAACTGTTAGCAACTGAACTGTCTCTACCTTTTTCAAATAAACTTTTCAAACTAGCATCTTTTTTGTATACAAAACTAGGGTGTTCACCCACACTGTTATACAATTCTCGATTGCCTTTCACTATCTTATGTTCCTAATAACTGGTGCATCACTGGTTATTGGCAGATTAAAACATTAATGTTTGGCATCACCTGATGTATGCTTGGCGACCAACACCAGAGCTTTAGTAAGAATAGGTGGATATTTTTCTGTTCTACCATTCCATACATATTGCATTTGTTCATACAACAAATTTTCTTCATATCCATGTTCCAAGAACATGTTTTTAATATGTGAGAACTCTATTTTTAGTCGTTCATCATCACTAGTCATCCTACTAGCACGGATGAACTGACCTTTTGGAATGTTCTTTTTTATATGGTATAGGTGTTGACTGGAAAAATGTAAGTATCCATTCATAAAAGTAGGTTTCCTATGGATACTACTACTAAACCTGTTTTCCAAATAGTTCCATTCCAAATGGACGCCCAAAAACTTAATGGAAGTACCAATGTCCCCTACAACAAATTTAAGAAAAGATGAACATGAATTGATGGTTCTAACTAAAGTATTCACTGTTTCGGCATGCCCTTGAACAACAAATACCAAATCATCTAATAAACCTTTTGTAATATACAACCTAAAACTGGTTAAAATAAGATTTAACAATTTCTTGCTCCCACCACCCCATCACAATGTTGGCAAAAGAAGGGGCAACCGCTGTCCCCATTGCTATGCCTTGAATTTGTTTATAATAAGACTTGTTAAACAAAAAGTAATGATTTTTCAAAATAATATCCAACAAATTACAATGAAAATTAATAACATTAGTATGACAGTTACTAAAACGATTTAAATATATTCTGACATATTCAACCCCTATTTCATGTGGGATGCATGTATATAATGATGTAACATCTAAAGTAAACATAATATATTTGTTTGGATCACACCTCACTATTTCATTAAATAATCTAAAACTTTCCAAGAAACTCCATGAGTCCTTTAAAAAAGATTCCATGTTTTGAACATAACACTGTAAAAAAAAGAATCCACAAGTAAAGAAATACCTTCCGTAACATAATTTGGTGCAGAAATAATAGGTCTAAAAGGGGGATTGGATAAGCTTTTAAGTGCCTTCGGAATGCCGAATAGCACACCAATTTTAGGATTTTCTATATTACAAAAATTATACATAGCCACATTAAAATCACTTGGCAACAGACTGTCATACAAAAAATCAGAAACATATTTGTAACATTTTGAAATGTCAATATTATTGACTTTTTTGTATTCACTTTCATTTGTAAGCATGTTTTCCATCTTGGCTACATAATCCATTTGGTCCATTAGGACCAGCATACCCCCTTTATCACTTTTCATAATACGTATGGATTTGTTTTCACAACGATTCTTTCATAGCAATTCTAAGTTCTGCACTCGAATTGTCACCCATAGACTGCTGTCTATTAAATCTTGAAAAACTCTTAAATTCAGTTTCACAAGCTGATTCAAAAGTTTTTAAAGTGTGATTCAACAATGGATTAAAACAGGATGGTTTGACCAACAGCTGTTCAGTGTTTTTAACGTCTTTCAATAAGTAAGACAAGTTTAATTTCCTAGTAAATTGCTTAAACTCAACAATTGCATTAATAACATTTATTTTCATAGTAGGAACAAAATTTAACCCTAACCTCAACAGAGTAATATGGTTAGCATTTAAATTAAAACTCAATTCAAAATGTCTTTCGCAAAAGCGTTGTACCTCATTTGTTGTCCGTTGAGGAATCCGATGTTAACAGAACACTCTGGCCCTTCTTGCGCGTCGTTATGAGCTTCGGCCTCAGTTGCCTTTTTTCTTTTTCGAAGGCTAAAAAAGATTTAGTTTTGTCCCCCCAGTTCATTGTTGTTAAGAAGAGGAACATCCATTTCTTCATAACAAATGGCCTCATCCGCAGATCTATTAACATCTTTATTAGTTTTAACCGTCTTACTACTGTTTGAAGAAGACGTAGATGGTATAATTCCATTTCTGACATCACTTGAAAAGGCGGGTCTATTAGATGTATGTTTAAGGTAGACTAATTTGGAAGCTTGAAAGTTCCTTTTGCTGAACGGAGTGTTATTATTACTGTTCTTATTAGGAAGGAACATGCTGTATGCAATGTCCATCTCATATGCAGTCAAGTCACAATCCAATTTATTATTTTTTCTTTGTATTAATGTTTTTTCATGCTGTTCTAACTCTTCAAGTAGAAGAGAAGACTTGGTTCTTTCAGAAAAAATAAACTGAAATCTGGTTTCAGTGACTTGTTCAGCCTTAAGAATGTCTTCTTTAAGACCGGTTATAATGTCTTCTTTAAGACCAGTTATAATGTTATTGTTGTGCTGCACAAGTAATTTTAAAAAATTGACACCTGCTTCATTAAAGAAATCTTTTAAATTGTTGAAAAAAGGGTCTTTGTCAGTTATGCCATTGGGGCATTTAAAAAACCGAAGTCCCTTAGGCACTATATTTAATTCAATGCGTTTACGAAAATATTTGTTTTCAGTGTCAATGCTTTTATATTTCTTAAGCAATTTACTTATATTGTTACATAAAGCCTTGTATTCAGTTAAACTAACAGTGTCAGTTAGTCTTTTGGTACAACTAAATGGATTCTCACCATTATTTAGTGCTGTTGCTATATTTGAATACAGTCCCTTCGATTTGCCATTCTTTGGTTTTATGAAACCAGTATTTTTCATCGTCTCACTATGCTGTCTGTTGGTATTTACCTCCACGACATTATCTGCATCATCTTCTGATTCAGAAGCTAATGATTCTTTTCTTACACGCTCACTCAGCAAAAGTTGTAAAGACTTCTTAATGTCTTCCATAGTCTTTAAAAAGACCTGATTAAACTGTGCCTCAGGAGAACCTTGAACAGAATGAATGCTGACATCCAATAAAGGGTCTCCAGCCACATCAGCCATAGCAGAAACCAAAACTTAAAAAACACAAACTGAGAAACCAGATAAGCAAAAATTGCAAGGCTGAACACACTGGAACACACCACGATAAACACTTTAGCGTAAAAAATATTGTTGTTGCCTTTTCAGAATCTAGTTTGACCCCTGATTCTTTGCCACCTGCTCCCAGAAAACCTGACAGATATTACAGGGTTCCTGATTCTCACAAGTTCCTTTTTAAAAATCCTATTGCGGATCCAGAGACTATTTCACAGGGACCCAAGGGCATTAAGGCTTCTACTGCTAAAAATCCTACCCCCTCTGATAGAGATTCCAAGGCGCTGGATAGATGGGGTAAGAAAGTTTACACTTCTGCAACCTTGGCCATTAGGGCTTTAAACTGCCAGTTTCATATGTTAAAGTATTAACAACATGTTATTGGATTGCTTAAACAGAAAATGATGTTAATTCCTGACTGAGCTGAAAATAAAAAATTACAGGATTTAATGCATTCTGCTGAACAGGTTGGAAAACATACTTTGCAATGTGGATTTGATTCATTAGAGGTCTCTTGCAGGGCTGCTGTTACTGGGTCTGTGCTCAGAAGGCATGCTTGGATTAAGGAGCAATCTTTGCCTGATCATGTTAAAGCTAAATTGTTGGATGCTCCCTTAAATCAAGACTGCCTGTTTGGCAACAAGGCTGAGGAAGTTCTTAAAAAGGTGGAAGATGAAGCTAAATCTATGCAAACTGTTAAATATTTCTTACAAGTTCAGCCTCCTAGATTTAGTAGGCACTGGCCCTCTAAAAATTGGTCCTTTCCAGCCCCTTCCATGTGTTCTTAAGCCAAACCCAGACACAGCAGAAACCCCAGGTTTCAGTCCCAAGGGACACACAAAACAAGGCAGTGGGGGGTTTCCGCACCCAAACCTAGGAGTGGTAAGACTCCCCCCTATGGAAAACTGTCTCAATGACTTGTTTTTAAAACTTCCAAGCACTTCCCAACTGAATGCTTCTTTAGGCGAAAAGATTGGTCTGCAGGCCAAAAACTGGGAACTCATTACCCAGGACAAATGGGTTTTAAATATAGTGTCCCAAGGATACAGATTTAATTTCCACACGTTACCAACCCCAAGCGGGTGGCCAGATCTACCCCCAAATCAGTGGGCAGAGGCCCAAAATCATGTACTCTCTCTCTTAAACATGGGGGCTATTCAGTTGGTACCAGAAGAGGAAAAGGGACAAGCTTTCTATTCGAGAATTTTCCTGGTACCCAGAAAAGGCAATACAAGGCGTCCTGTCCTGGACCTTTCTCTTCTAAACACCTTTCTGGTGATTCCAAAATTCAAAATGCTGACTCTTCACCAGCTGCTTCCTATGCTAGGCACGGATGCTTGGTTGGCAACACTAGACTTAAAAGAAGCATACCTGCACATCCCTATCAGGGAGTCTTGCAGAAGATACCTACGCTTCAACGCAAACTACATGCACTATCAGTTCTCTGCACTGCCCTTTGGCTTATCTACTGCACCCAGGGTATTCACAAAGTGCCTAGCTCCAGTCATTGCATTTTGCAGGCAAAGAAATATTCAGATATACCCATACCTGGTTGATTGTCTAATTCAGGCAGAAAGCAAGGGCATTCTTTTAAATCATCTGGTCTTTGTTCAAAGGGTACTGATTTGTCTGGGGTTCACCATAAATGAAAAGAAATCCCACATGGTACCCTGCCAGCAAATTATATTCCTGGGAGCAAGCTTGAATACAACTTCCCAGATGGCTTTCCTCACGCCAGAGAAACGGATTAATTTGACAACTTACTTCAAAGAAGTGGCCACAAAAACCCAGCTTATCTTTAAGGCAAATACTGCAAGCCTTGGGGTTCATGGCCTCCTGTATTCTTCTAATTCCATATGCAAGGCTGCATAAGAGGAAACTACAATGGTATCTCAAAAGCCTATGGTGTCAACATTCCCAGGATCTAGAAGTAAGGATTCCTATCATACCTTGCCTATGCCTAGAGTTCCTTTGGTGGGCAGAGACCTGCCACCAAAACAGTGGGCTACCATTAACATTACCCCCTGCCACCCAAATCTTAACAAAACAGATGCATCAGGCTATGGCAGGGAAGTGCATTCAAGGCAAATGGAATCCAAGTCAAATGCACCTGCACATAAATCAAAAGGAAATGTTAGCTGTACAGAATGCTCTGCCAGCCTTCAAGGACCACATTCTTCCAGGACAACTAATGGTAAAGACAGACAACACCACTGTCATGTGGTACATAAACAAGCAGGGGGTACACATGCTTACCCTCCCCCCCCCTGTAGACTAGCCATGGCATTGTGGAACACAGCCTTGAGCTACCAAGTGAATCTACAAGCTCAATTCCTGCCAGGAAAACTAAATACACTGGCAGACGGACTAAGCAGAAACCTCATGGACCCACACGAGGGGAAACTGGAACCAAGGATTTTCAACATGTTGACAAGCAAATGGGGGAGCCCAGATATAGACCTGTTTGCCTCCCCCCAGAACCATCAACTGGACAAATTTTGCACAAGGATTCCCCACAAGCTAGCTTGGAAAGTGGATGCTCTATCCTTCAGCTGGAAAAACCTATCAGTTTATGCCTTTCCTCCTCTGCCTCTGCTCTCCAAGGTACTACTAAAGATCAAAAAGGACAAGCCAAGGATGTTTTAATTGCACCAGACTGGCCTCGCCAACACTGGTACCCACTCTTATGCAGTGTGTCATGCTTGGCTCCATGGCACCTGCCTCAGATTCCTTCTCTGTTGTCTCAGCAGGAGAATCAGATTCTGCACCCTCAGCTGCAAACCCTGAACCTAGCAGTCTGGCTAATTACCTAATCTCTCCTTTACCAACCCTCAGTAAATCAGTGATGGATATCATTTTAGAGGCAAGGAGGCCTAGTACTAGAAAATATTATGCTGCAAAATGGAAAAGATTCTGTGCCTGGAACCAGTCTCAATGAATGAACGCAGCAGTGCCCAATTTACTTCAGATTCTACAATACTTGACTGAGATGCTTCATAAGGGCTTGTCTTTTTCCTCCATCAAAATTCATGCCTCAGCCATTTTAGCTCATTATAGCACAGAGCCTCCACTCTTCTCTCACCCACTGCTCAAGCAGTTCCTCAGAAGGGCCAAAAATTTAAGGCCACTCAGGAGAGCTCCAACTCCAGCCTGGGATCTTAACTTTGTCTTGGAGAAACTCACTCTTCCTTCTTTCGAGCCAGCTGCTACTGCAGATTTAAAATTTATTTTCTGGAAAACAGCTTTCCTTTTAGCAATCACTTCTGCAAGAAGGGTATATGAATTACAGGCCCTTATGGCAGTGGAACCTTTCATCATCTTTCATGCTGACAGGGTGTCCCACAGAACCAATCCCTTCTTCATGCCCAAGGTGGTATCCAGTGTGGCTCGTAATCAGTCCATTAATTTGCCTACCTTCTTTCCTAACCCACAGAACAATGGGGAATGGATACTGCACTCTTTAGATGTGCACAGACAGCTTAGATTCTACTTGGACAGGACTAAACCTCAAAGGAAATCTGAACAACTGCTGGTGGCATTTGCTGCAAGGACAGAGGGGAAAGCTATTTCAAAACAAACCATTTCAAAATGGATAGGCCACTGCATTCATTTCTGCTATAAGCACCATGGAAAACCTATCCCACAGGGCATCAGCCCCATTCAACCAGGGCTGCATCTACATCTACAGCCTTTCTCAGGGACGTCCCTACTATGGACATCCTAGAAGCTGCTACCTGGAGTTCTGTACATACTTTCACCAAGCATTATCATTTGCCAATTTTCTCTAAACCCAGAGCTGGTTTTGCCACTGCAGTCTTGCAGGGCCTTATAGCTGGTCCTAATTCTATTTAAATTCCTCCTCCCAACCTTAGCTTTGGGAATCTACCCAAATGTAATGACTGCAACAGTGAAACACGAAAAACATAGTACAGTTGTGTACACTAACCATAAATGTAGATGTTCGAGTGTATTCACTGTTGCAGTCCTGGTTACCCTCCCTCCAGCCCCCTTTCTTCTTTTGGCTATACCTCTACTCTCACTTACTATGCTCCTAAAAGCTTTTTGGTGTATTTGCTTTTTTGTTGGAGGTATATCTTTGTATTTATAGATTTAATTGCTTCCCATTAGGGGGGGCACCTGACATTTGGGGGCAAGAAAAACTGATGTAATGGCATCGGCTGCATGTTTTATACCCCTGATGACCTGACATTATGGAAGAAGGGACAGCAACTGATGCAGGACCCAAGACTTTGTTAATCAGGCCGACTGAGGGCTACTGCAAGCAGATAACTCAAATGTAATGACTGCAACAGTGAATACACTCAAACATCTACATTTATGGTAAGTGTACACAAATGTACTTTCCTTTGGCTTATCCACTGCTCCCAGAGTATTCACAAATGCCTGGCTCCAGCCATTGCTTACTGCAGACAGAGAAATATTCAAATTTACCCATACTTGGATGACTGCCTGATTCAGGCAGACAGTCAGGAAATGCTTTTGCAGCACCTGACATGTGTAAAAAACCTTCTAACTTCCCTGGGATACACCATCAATGAAATTAAATCAAACCTAGTCCCCAGTCAAAAGATTGTATTCCTGGGAGCGAGCTTGGACACAGCATCCCAGACGACATTCTCACTCCAGAAAAACAAGCCTATCTGACAGACTATTTTACTCAAATGGCCACCAGAACCCTGCTATCTGCAAGGAAAATCCTGCAGGCCCTAGGGTTCATGGCCTCATGCATCCTACTAATTCCATATGCCAGACTGCATATGAGGAAACTTCAATGGTACTTAAAAAATCTTTGGTGCTAACATTCTCAGGACCTGGAAACCATCATTCCTATCATACCTTGTCTAAGGACAGAGTTTATTTAGTGGGCAGCAGCATGCAATCACAGCAAAGGACTGCCCTTTACTCAACCCCATGCTGCCCAGACCCTAACCACAGATGCATCAGACTATGCCTGGAGGGCACACATGGATGGCAAGTGCATTCAGGGCCACTGGAGCCCAAGTCAAATTCATCTGCACATCAACCAAAAAGAGATGCTAGCTGTGCAGCATGCTCTGACAGCTTTCAGATCCCTACTTCCTCCAGGACACCTGCTAATAAAAACAGACAACACCACAGTTATGTGGTACATCAACAAGCAGGGTGGAACCCACTCTTACCCACTCTGCAGGCTAGCCATGGCCCTGTGGAACACAGCCGTGGACATACATGTCTATCTGCAAGCTCAATTCCTGCCAGGCAAACAAAACTCACTGGCAGACGACTTAAGCAGAAATCTCCTAAACCCACATGAGTGGCAATTAGAGCCCAGCACCTTCAACCTTCTGATTCAGAAATGGAGGACCCCAGAGGTGGATCTCTTTGCCTCCCCTGCAATCATCAGCTCAGCAAATTCTGCATCAGGACACCTCACATCAGGGCCTGGAAAGTGGATGCCTTATCCTTCCAGTGGGTAAATTTCTCAATCTATGCCTTTCCTCCTCTGCCCCTTCTTTCAAGAGTATTGCTCACGATAAGACAGGACAGACCAAGGACAATTCTGATTGCCCCAGACTGGCCATGCCAGCAGTGGTACCCACTCCTGCGCAGGCTGTCATCGGTGCCACCCTGGCACCTACACCAGAACCCAACCCTACTCTCTCAGCAGGGGAGACAGATCTTGCATCCACAACTGCAAATCCTAAATCTTGCAGCCTGGCTTATTCCTTGAATTCTCCCCCAGTAACCAGTTTAAGCAAGCAGGTGCTGGACATCATTCTTGAAGCCAGAAGACCCAGTACTAGGAAATCCTATGCAAAGTGGAAAAGGTACTGCTCTTGGATTCAATTTAAAGGAGTGGACACAACTCTGCTCTCCCTGCCTGTAATCCTGGATTACTTAGCAGATCTACTCCACAGGGGTGTATCCTTCTCCTCCATTAAAATCCATGCCTCTGCCATTTTGGCTGAATACATCACTGAGCCATCTCTCTTCTCTCACCCTCTTATCAAACAGTTCATGAGAGGTACAAACAACTTAAGGCCACCAAGGAGAACACCCACCCCTGCTTGGGACCTTAACTTTGTAGTGGAATAAGCATTAGCAGAGTTAAAATTCCTATCTTGGAAAACAGCCTTGCTTCTGGCCATCACTTCAGCTAGAAGAGTGTCTGAGCTACAAGCACTTATGGCTGTGGAACCCTTCATTATTTTCCATGCTGACAGGATTTCCCTTTGGACTAACCCTTCCTTTAGGCCTAAAGTGGTGTCCATTGTGGCTCTCAACCAATCTATCCATTTGCCAGCTTTCTTCCCCAATCCTCAGAATAAAGGGGAAAGGATCCTGCACTCCTTGGATGTGCACAGACAGCTCAGATTCTACCTTGCTAGGACTAAGCCCTTCAGGAAATCTGACCAGTTACTAGTCAGCTTTGCACCAGGGGCAGAGGTTAAGGCCATTTCAAAACAAACAATTTCCAAATGGATAGCACACTGCATCCATTTCTGCTACAAGTACCATGGGAAACCAAACCCTCAGGGGGTCTGAACACATTCCAGTAGGGCAACTTCTACCTCTACAGCATTCCTCAGGGGAGTCCCTACCAGGGACATCCTGGAAGCTACTACCTGCAGTTCTGTACACACCTTCACCAAGCATTACCACCTGCCTATCTTTTCCAATTGCAGGGTGGGTTTGGCAACAGCAGTCCTGCAAGGCATACTAGCCAGCCCCAACTCTTCTTGACTGCCTCCACCCTTTTTCAACTTTGGGAATCTACCCATGTGTGATGACTGCAACAGTGAGACATGAAGAACATAGTACAATTGTGTACACTTACCATAAATGTAGATGTTCGAGTGTATTCACTGTTGCAGTCCTGGTTTCCCTCCCTCCAGCCCCCTTGTCTCTCTCTATGTCTGTTACTCACCCCTTTCAGGGGTATTGGTATCTACTTTTTACTGGTGGTGTTTTCCCCACCATAACTTAGCTACCTATTTGGGGGGCTCCTGACATTTGGGGCAAGAAAAACTGATGTAATGGGGTTGGCTGCCTGTTTTTATACCCCTAACGACCTGACGCCAGTCCTGGAGAGACCGCAACCAACACAGAAATACTAAGTATCTGATATTCGGGCCGACTGAGGGTTACCTGCTGACAGATAACCCAAGTGATGACCCAAGTGTGATGACTGCAACAGTGAATACACTCGAACATCTACATTTATGGAAAGTGTACACAACTGTACTTTATGTGGATCTGGCAATTAACAGCTCTAAAGACCAATGCAGAAGCAGAGTAAACATTCTTGCCAGTCCTCTCCATTGCCGTACTGTCCTTATCAGAAGGTGCTTGTATAAGGTCTAAAATTAAAATGCCACTGAGTTTCTTAACATAGTAAAGGTTATGCAGTTAGAACCTATATGGTACATGTGTACGTTAGACATCAAATCCTTATATACCAATATCCCACACTTGGCTGGCCTATTGGCTGTTGAATTTTAGTTAAATAAATAAAGACCTTTAGGATTCTGGATTTAATACCTGCTCTGTTTGACAGAACATGTTTTGACCAAAAATGCTTTTTATTTCAGTGGCGAATGTTAGCTGTACCTTTTAGATGAAGATAATGGGGCATCTTTTGCCCCCATTTATGCTGACCTTTTTATGGGATATATAGAAGTACAACTGATATGATGTTAGCCACAATATCTTTTTAGATGAAGTTGATGTTTGGAGACAATACCTAGATGACTGTTGGCTTGTATGGAAATGTGATGTTTATTTAAATGAGTTTATTCAGTATTTGAATTATAACATGTGGGGCTTGCAATTTTCAGTTGTGTATGATATCCGAGAAATTTCCTTTTTGGGTATTAGAAGTACAAAAAATGTTGATGGTACATTAAGCACCTCCTTATTTCGTAAAGAGTTTCATTATAACTCTGTTAGAGGTGAACAGTTGCCATCCACCATACATTACTAAAAACATACCTAAATCACTATTCTTAAGGGTCAAGAGAATTTGTTCTTCTGAGGATGAGTCGGGAGCTTACTGTTAGGTTTAGGGCCAGGGGTTATAAGAAGTCAGTTATTCAACATGCTCATAATCTAGCTCAGTTTGTGGATAGAGACCCTTATTGCAATATCACGATTTTAACAAACATGATACAAATGTTCAGTTCATCACCAGATTTGGTAGTTATACCAAACTATTTTGTGAACTTATTAATAAACACTGAGGTATTCTTTTGGCTGAAAATAAATTGGCTAAAGTGTTAAACACATTGTAGGTTCACTTATAGATGCGGTAAAACCATTGATAATTTTTTGAATCATTTTAAAAAAGTTGGTCATCTTACTGGTGATGTACAAACATCTTTGGAAGGCATACCCTTAGTGGGCTGTCTTCCCTGTAGACATTTTGCAGCTTGTAAACATGTTATGAAAATTAAGCCATTTTCATCAATAAATACTTCTCGTGTATTTGATATCAGATGTTTCAATAATTGTGTTTCTGAGTGGATTATATATTTAGTGGAATGTTCTTCTGCCTTTTATGTGGGGCACAATTCTAGACTCTTTAAATTGCGTATTTTTGAACTTTTAAGTTATATGAGGAATAAGAGCATGACTAATGCTTTATATAAACATGCTGCAGCATTCTACAGCTACCTTTAGATTTACTGCTACAGATCAGATTTGTTTCAGGGGACCCAATAAATGTGGATGGCATGACTTAAGAAAAAAGGAACGGGGATGGATTGTGAGACTGGGGTCACTATTTTCTCCAGGTTTAAATGATACATTTTGATTGGCCCAAACTGGAAGGGGTGCATATTTTTTCTTGTATATATCATGTAAGGATTGATGAATTTTTGTACTTTTTATGGCACTGAGGAAGGTTTTTGGCTGAAATGGGTTTGCCGTTGATTAATAATAAAATGCCCAGAGGATATAAAAATAAAATAAAATAAATTGTTGCACTGAATTTCTTTGTTGGCCATTTTTTTCATTTGAAGGTGATCCTTAGGATGGATCAAAATACGCTTAATTTTTTTTGTCTTTTCTTGGAGGGGACATTATCCCTAACAAATACTGGAGGTTTTGGCCCTTGGCGAGATTCATTAAGAGAAATTGGAACCTCCTCCATGACCTATATCTACAGAATCCCTCTAGGACCCTCCGAGATAACCATGGCTCTGTGTCCAGAGCAGATCCCTGCAAATCCTCAAAGAATGTGCAAAAAAACAGCAGCATGACAGCCAAAGCATAAAAATTGACAGGAACACCACAGCTTCACACAGTAAAAATTTTTATTTGTAAAAATGGACCAGATACGAGCTTTCACTTTGTAAAACCAATGCTTCTTCAGATCTTCAAAATCTGCCTCCCACTCTGACATTTTCCCTTCTTGGATGACATAAACTCTAGGTAGCAAAATAAAATACAAGACCAAGAAAAGAAAAAGAAACAACCCCAATGGGGCACTTATCTGGTGGCTAGGTATTCAGCACAGCAACAATGTGTTCAGGCAAACTGGCAATAAGGGAGTTTGAAATGAGAGCAAAGAAGTGCTGGGTAGCTAAGCCCATATGTCCTTTTATGCCTGACGTTATGTGAGGAGAGCATAGGTGTGATGTACAGGGCTTACAAGATCGTTAGGCTTTGGTATACTGGACAAGTGTTGGGCTGCTCTGGGCGGAGGAGATCCCTTCTGTTTAGAATACTGCAATTGTGATATAGAAGGAGATCTACATTTTATATCAAAATTATTTATATGCTAACAATGAAACACCAGTTTTAATAGGCCATTTTCTATTTACAATAATGCCCAAAACAGTGGACATTAGAGGGAAATAATGGAGAGGAGGCCCTTCACCTCTGGACTGTTTATATCCCTGTAAAATCCACCATGATGGACATTGACTGCTAACAACAGGCATTTGTATCTGATGTTTACCGTATACATATATTTGCTTTGTTTTCCTAATTCATGGAGACATTTATGATAGCGTTGATTAAAATTTATGCTAAACACATACACATTAGTATGTTCTAAAGGGTGTATATTACGTTATCGAACTTTTAAAAGTTCGAACGTCATATGATCGAACTTTTAAAAGTTCGAAAAGCGAAAAAAAAATAACAGAAAAAAAACTACCTGACCGTTTTAAATAGGGGGCAAGCCCCCATGCACCCCACAGACCCCCCACTCTTTAAAAATACCAACTCTGAGATTGCACTACAATGCAGGAAAGGGAAATATTCCCATTCGCACTGTATGGAGATCTCCATTGAAACGTTCAAACTTTTAAAAGTTCGATCATATGGTGTCGACCATATGACGTTCGAACTTTTAAAAGTTCGATAATGTAATGTGTACCCTGTTCTAAATACACAACTAACATATTTAATTTGTTACAGGAAGTGCTTGTTTTGACTGTACTTAGCTTAACAGTATTATTTAAAGCAAGCTATATTTGTGTAGTTCTGAAGAGGCTACACAGAGAATTTCTCATTAATTGATTAAGGTTTTAACATTCATAGGAGAGATCTGTGTTGTAGTTTGAGTCAATACACGTAGGTCAATATTACATGTATGTTTTAAGTTTTCCTTTAGATGCAATTTTAATTTTTCTGTAATGATGACATAGTCTATTATCTTATTTATTTCATGAGGCATGCATACAGATATATACACACAGTATTAGTTGAAGCTCTACTGTTTGTTGAGTGCTGAGGTGATAATCAGTTGTTGTAATATTGACTGTTGTGTGTTGGTGTAGTATGTACATTTAGTGATTGTAAATGGTGTGTGTGTGTGTGTGTGTGTGTGTGTGTGTGTGTGTGTGTGTGTCTGGGTTAAGGCTGGATTTTAGTGTTGTGCGTGTATAATATATGGGAGTGTGTGTCCAGTTGTCTTGTGTAGTGATACTGTTAGGTAAGGGCTTTTCGTAAGGTATTGTGTATGGCTGTGGTTATGAGTAGCTGCAGGTTTAATGTCAGGATTGGCATGCATGAGTAAGGTAGTGCACGGTGTTATTTTGGTAAAAAGCTGAGCAAACTTTTTGAGTAGCTCCAAGAAAGTCAAGTAATACTAATTTTGACCCATGGTGCAAAAAGTTTGGACAGCCTTTGAAATATCATAGGAGGGGATCAGCTCTGTATTGACTGAATTAAAGAACAAGTTTCTCAGCAGATTGTAGCAAAGTTTTAGACATTTGACTTGCTAATCCCTCTTCATTGCCTCATATCATTAGGGCATTCTTGCATAAGAAGTATTATAGAAGGTTAACAAGGTTAGAAGCTTTGTCAAGAACTTGCTGTTGTAAGAAGACTTTAATTTTCTTGTACCAGCAAGACTTATGCCAGAGGCGTTAGGACCACTAGGCAGACATAACTTTCCCAGGCTGTCAGCCCCCACACCAGTTTTCAGGATTTTGTCTCCCTTAGATGGAGTGTGGAATAACTGTTCCAGTGAGTTTGTATTTTTGAAGTCAAGAAACACTGGTCATACATGTTGGGGATGTACAAGACTCCTAGTTGATGGCGGGGTAGTTGAAGTGCCCTCTAAGAATGTTTTTTGGCTAAATACTCAGGGATTTCGTGGTAGTCAGGCAGGAGGTATGTGTGAAAAGGAACATAGAGGGGGTCCTATAGTCAGCTGTGAAATGGTACAGGGTTTTCTAATGTAAGTTGGACACAGCGGAGTTCCAAGTCATTATCTTGTCTAATCACTACAGACACACTACTGCTGTTAGTGCTTTCATCTACTGTGACGGGCCGGAATGCGTGGTAGATGTTGAAGCCTTGCACTGATGGGATGCTCTCAATAGCATTCATCCAGGTTTCCACGACTACACATATATCGATGCATTCCAGCATAAGCAGTGCTTATTGGAAGTGCTTTTTTTTTTTTATTAAGGCTCCTAGCATTTAGCAGCAATACCTTAAAACTATTTGTATTCTGTTTTGCAGTTTGGAAGTTTTAGAAGATTGATGTCAGCTAAAAAAAAGCATTGTGGGCATGGATAGGATTTTTGTCAATATGCAAAAGCCTTGGGGAGTGTAATGTAGTACATCCTTGGCAAAGCAGTCAGGAGTGTCTACCATCCCCTTCTAGACTGAATCATATATTGTACTGCGTTTGACTAGCACCAGACGCTAAGCTAGTTGTCAGGGTCAGTCATCTTTTGTTAATATCAATGCATCATCATTCTTGGTAAAGATAAAATATACAGATTGGTAAGGGAACAGATTGCTGACACAGTGCTATATCTGAAGTAAGAGCTCCTTGTCAGTGAAGATGTCATATGTTTGAATGTATTCTAACATTCGATTGGGCACATGTTGGAAGTTTGACAGTACCCTTTAGGAGTTATGGGATTTGTCACCTTGAGATGGGGGAAAAGGAAAGCATGTTTGAAATGTACAGGATGACATTTATTGTTAAAGAGAGATATGTATGTTGGAAGTTTGTAGAGATTGTGAGAACCAGTTTATACAAGCTGTAACACCCATGCACTGGCCCAGCAATCAAGGAGCCTCAATCCTCACCACTAACACCAGTGAGGGGCGTCCATATAGGGAAAGGATAATAAATACACACACAGTAAAGTACAATTTCCCTTAAGAGCACACAGAGATCACAGTCAGTCTGGGGCTGATCTCTCCCTTTCTCTCCAGGTCCTCAATAAGACTCCTAACTGGCAAAGCTATAGGGTCCAGATCTCAGCCTAGTGGGCAAGCTGAAACCTCCAGTACCCTCTCTGTCCAACCAGTGCTTCATGTCCCTGCCCAAGTAGCTGACACACACACTTTGAGATAAGAGTTTATACAACCATACAGACACTCCTGGGGAGGGCTGGCAGAGGTTCTCCAGCTGTGCCCTTTTTACCCAGACTATATGGTAGAAATCACTGCCACCACCCAGCTAATATTTATCAGCTAATCAAAGACCCTTATGAAGGGTGTCCAATTATTACTGTGCAATATTATTATCCATCTGGTAAGTGGTAAGTGCCAGATACAACTGAAGTTTCAGGGAAAGGGTTGTATGATGGAGTACTTATTTCTTGTACTTCTTTATAGTCTGGAGCTTAAAGATGTTTTCTTTAAGCAGGAATATGTGAGTCATGTATGTAGTAGAACTCGTAACAAATACACTGCAAATATTAGAAAACTGGCGAGATGATGTTTTTTTCAGCTCTTACTTATATCCTGAACATTCCAGGTGAGAATTATAAGTTGAACTTCGCATTTACCTACACTAACAAACTGCAGATCCTGAATAACGGTTACACACACAAAAAGCATTTGTTAAGCATTCTCTTACAGTGCTGTGTAATTAAGCAAGTCACCATTTTGGTCAGCCATAGGGCTCTTTTCTACTTGAGTGTTTGCCTCCTTCCCCTGTATCTAAAGTACACTGACTCTTACATTTGTCTCTCTGACCCTAAGTTTTACAGGTATAATTTATACCTTTCCTGCTTTCTAACACTCAGACATAGATTCCTGTTGAAAGTTTTACTTGCTTGTCTGACATTTGAACAAGTAACCCATGTAATAATCCTCAAAATTGTATACTGTTGGTCTGTCTTTCCTGCTAAACATAAGTAAAATTAAAGTACTGAGTGCATATTTTAGGCCCTTACATTCAACTTACCTCTGGTGTGGTGTCTTGAGTCAATCAGGGTATTCCTCTAACCACTCCTACTGCCTTCTCTTTTCCCCCATCCCCCTCTTTCGTCATGCAGGTTAAACTGCTACAACTTAGTACAGGCATTGGTTTATCCCTGCTCTGCTTGCCCTCACTTCGCTCGGGCTTGCTTTGGACCCCACCCTGTCCCCAAATACCTCCCGCTCCTGGTGCTGCTACATTTATTGGTACTAGACCACACCCCACTTTTTTAAACCAATCAGTAACAACTTGTCACTCAACAGCACCACTCTCAACCTGATGCCACCAGTCCTCCAACTCTACTATTCCTTTTGCCTAAGTTTCAAGTACCATTCAGTAGGTATGCTATCACCCAAAACAGTCTTCTCTACTTCTACCCCTTTTACTCATCCCATATCTCCTAACTGCCTACGAATATCAGGATCACCCAGATTTCCACTACCCTAAATTCCAAACATCCATCCCATCTACAACAGATAATAATGCACCCTTACTCACTCCCCTCATGCTTACCTCCTTTATCCCTAAATACTACCATCTTTCTAGACCTAGTTACATTAGTCATAAAACTAGTCACTATTACAAAACTTTATTCAAAATCTTAAAACTCATACTCAGGATACGCTACAGCCTCACAAAGGATGGCGACATCCACCCAAATCCAGGTCCATCCCCACCTGTTGACCCTAATCCCCCTACTATATCCCCTACCACCATAGTTCCAACAAATAGACCTCCTAGCTCACCGCTGGCCTGTCATCTAAACATTAGGAGCATAAATAACAAAACTCAGCACCTGCATGCCCTCTTAGCTGTTAATTCCCCAGATATATTATGCCTATTATGCCTAACAGAAATGTGGCTGAAGCCTGCCACCAAGGACCATGAGATTCTACCACCAGGGTATAGTATGTTTCGACTAGACCGTACCACCAGAAAGGGTGGTGGGGTAGCCGTACTTTACAAGTCTACCCTATCTGTCATAGACACCCAGCGACTACCCCAGTTCAATAATGCTGAAATTCTTATCTCAAAACTACAAATTAACAAAAACAAAAATGTAAACATTGTCTGTGTCTACATTCCCCCAGGGAGGAACACAGAAACCTTAGAAGACTTCTTATATTGGTTATCCAATAACTACCCTCAAGAAACAATTATTCTTTGGGAGGAACACTTGCTCTTTTGAAACCCCCACAACCCATATAAACCTCTATGGATTTACTCAAATCATAACCTCCCCCACCAGGACAGGAAAATCCAATAACAAGGAAAGTACCCTAGACTGGATACTCGTCAATACCCATCTTCAATCTTATAAATCATGCACTTTGCCTGATGACCTAAGTGACCACTGTCTCACCTCTGTAATCAAGCTCAAAGTAAACTGCTCCTACCAACCCACTTATAGAACATTAAGAAACAACAAGAATTTTATTCTCACCAAGTTTCAAAATGAACTTAAGGCATGCAACTGGTCAGTACTAAAAAGTCTCCCCCCTAGATGAAGCTGTAGCATACTTTAACACCAAATTCTTTGCTATTCTTAACTCCCATGCTCCCAACCGCTCTGTTAGAACCAAAGTTAATATTGCACCATGGCTTTCTAAAGATACCAAAACCAAAATTTCACTAAGAAACAAAGCATGGGCCAGCTACCGAAAAACAAAAGCCCCACTTTATCAACTAAGATTCAGACAGCTAAGGAATGACACAAAAAAATCCATAACCTTAGATAAAAAGAACCACTACTACCATCTACTGCAAAACCACCAAAACAAACCTCAAAAGTTCTGGGTAGGAATAAACAAACTACTCCACCCAGGCCAAACCGCCACTCCACCCCCCTCAGCTTCCCAACAAAAATCCCCAATAGACATTGCTAATAACTTCAACAACTTCTTCACAGAGACTATCCAGTCTCTAGCCAGCCACCTCTCTCCCAATGGCACTAATTCTAATGTAGCCACACCCAGTACCCAAACATACTTTACCTTCCAACCTGTTCCTACTCAACTTATTCATGCCCTACTTAAGAAACTAAGACCCACCACCCTGGCTGCCGACCTCCTCACAGCAGACTATCTGCAAAAGGCTGCTGACACCATAGCCTACCCCATCTCTATCTTGATCAACAGAGCTATATCTGAAGCTGCTGTACCCACTATATGGAAAATCTCCCATGTCATACCTCTCCATAAAGGAGGTAGTTCCACTGAACTGTCAAACTTTAGACCCATAGCTATTCTGTCACCTCTAGCTAAAGTTATGGAGAAGTGTGTACACATACAGCTCATGCACTACCTCACACAGAACAAGCTGTTGTCCAACTTTCAGCTTGGCTTTAAGCCACACCACAGTACTACTTCTACCCTCCTCTCTTTCTCTAATGTCATTAACCACAACCTCAATAATAAACTATCCCCAACACTCTTTTTAGATCTATCCAAGGCTTTTGACATGGTTGACCACAAATGCTTATAAATACCTTGAAGGCCTTCTCCTTAAACAACAATGCACTCCAGTGGTTTTAATCTTACCTGCAGGGCAGGCAACAGGCAGTCCAATGGCAGGACAAGCTATCATCTCATCCACCCATCACATTAGGAATCCTCCAGGGCTCGATACTAGGACCCCTTCTTTTCTCCATCTTTATCAACGACCTTCATTCAGTCATCCCAGATGCTACCTGAATTCAATATGCGGATGACTCCACCTTGATTTGTTCTGACACATCACCAGCTACTTTATTCACATTAACCCAAATTACCTTCAGTACAGTGGAAAAATGGCTCTCCAATCAACATCTAATCCTAAACCCCAACAAAACTAAGTTGCTCCTCTTCTCCCCCACATGCAGAACCCCCCTGCCAGCCTTCAACATAACTGCTAACAATGGCACTATCATCTCCCCAGAAGCCCAAACTAAACTACTGGGTGTCATAGTTGATAACAACCTGAAGTTTGATGTGCATATCAATCAAACTATCAAAACCATTAATAAAAAACTTGGTTCTCTTTAAAGACTCAAACCTTTCCTTACCCCACTTGCTAGAACTGCAATTACCCGTTCCCATCTGCTATCATCTCTTCTCTATGCCTCACCTCTATTCTCCAACTTAAACAAAACAGATCTTAATAAACTATCATCCTGCTATAACCACATTGCCAGATTTGCTACTGGCACAGCCTGCCGGACACACCACTGTCACAACCTAAATCACCTAGGATGGCTTGAACTGCCAAGCCTACTGCAATTCAACCAGCTAATAGTGGCACATAAAGTCCTTTACCAACCAGAAAATACACCTGCACTAAAATATTATCAGCCCCTACACCAGCACCCAGCCACTGTGATCATCCACTAGACTCCTAGTTCAAACATACAAATCCAACTACTCAGCTGCGGACTCTCTGTTTGCCAACTCTGTTGGAAAAATATGGAACAGACTCCCAGCTGACTTGACCCTAGAACCCTCACTAACTCAATTCAAAAACAAACTCAAGAAATACTTCAGAACTCATTGGTTATGTCCTTGCACTAACCCCGACTAGTGACCTCTCTATTTCTTAGGTGCCTTACCTTCAACTACTTCTAACTTTTTTCTACCACTCCATTTCGGGAAGGGTCAATTGTATAACTGCTGCTCAGTGTGTCTTAAACCTGAATGTAATGTTATGTATGTTTAACTTTGAAAATAATGTTATGTTTTGTAAAGTGTTTTATAATAAGTACTATATGTGTTAAATGCTGGTATTGCTTATGACTGTAATCTGCTTGAAACTGGCATTTACTAAATGTTCAGTGTGTATTATTATCTTGGAGCTTTTCTGCCCGGGCCACCACTGAAAATGGACATGTATCCAGTCAGACTATCCCGGTCAACAAATGTAAAATAAATAAAATAAAAATAAATAAATAAGTGCAACCAAACAGTCAAGACTTATTTGGAGTGACTTGGTACAGTATCATTATATACATGCAATGTACTCTTAGAGTTTAAATTATTTCTACACAAAACAGCCACAGTTGAAAGGTTTAAAAATATTTCGTAATAAATAATAAAAATACAAGGCGATACTTCTTACTATACAGTGCTAGTCAAGAGTTCAAAGATCACAGAGAAATACTTAAAATAATACTGTAGAAAAGTTCTGACATCACAGAAAAACAACCTAGTCTAATCTTCCTATTTCCTAGCTATATCTAACAGAAAACAGTTCTAAACTCCCACTTACATCTAGACACAGGCAGAGATCTAGTGAGTTGGATGTTCTCAAGACAAATGCTCTAATGTTCTCATTCTTTATGTCCTTAAATTGATAACACAGTACCACTGATTCATTT